>NW_026712249.1:17230698-17425962 GCF_030504385.1 Musca domestica
TTTTGTGATCATTTTTTAAGGAAAATCTGCATACTTTAAAAATGGCCATAACTCCATTAAATATTGACATTTCGGGGTTTTAGCTATTATATTGGATCACTTTTTTAAGGATGAATATTGCATACTTTAAAATGGCCATAACTCCTTAATATTGACATTTCGGGTTTTTAGCTATTATTTGTGATCACTTTTTTAAGATGAAAATAGCATACTTTAAAATGCCATAACTCCTTAAATAGTGACATTTCGGGGTCTTTAAGCTATTATTTTTGTTATCACTTTTTTAAGGATGAAATATTGCATTACTTTAAAATGGCCATAACTCCTTAAATATTGACATTTCGGGGTTTTTAGCTATTATTTGTGATCACTTTTTTAAGGATGCAATAATGCATACTTTAAATGGCCATAACTCCTTAAATATTGACATTTCGGTTTTTTTTAGCTATTATTTGTGATCACTTTTTAAGAGGAAAAACATACTTTAAAATGGCCATAACTCCTTAAATATTGACATTTCGGGGTTTGCTATTATTTGTGATCACTTTTTAAGGATGAAATATTGATACTTTAAAATGGCCATAACTCCTTAAATATTGACATTTCGGGGTCTTTAGCTATTATTGTGATCACTTTTTAAAGGAGAAATATTGCATACTTTAAAATGGCCATAACTCCTTAAATATTGACATTTCGGGGTCTTTAGCTATTATTTGTGATCACTTTTTAAGGATGAATATTGCATACTTTAAAATGGCCATAACTCCTTAAATATTGACATTTCGGGGTTTTTAGCTATTATTTGTGATCACTTTTTAAGGATGAAATATTGCATACTTTAAAATGGCCATAACTCCTTAAATATTGACATTTCGGGGTTGTTAAGCTATTATTTGATCACTTTTTTAAAGAGAAAAAATAGCATACTTTAAAATGGCCATAACTCCTTAATATTGACATTTCGGGGTTTTTAGCTATTATTTGTGATGACTTTTTTAAGAGAAAAAATAGCATACTTTAAAATGGCCATAACTCCTTAAATATTGACATTCGGGGTTTTAGTTATTATTTGTGATCACTTTTTTAAGGATGAATATTGCATACTTTAAAATGGCCATAACTCCTTAAATATTGACATTTCGAGGTTTTTAGCTATTATTGTGATAATTTTTTAAAGAGGAAAAATAGCATACTTTAAAATGGCCATAACTCCATAATATTGACATTTCGGGGTCTTTAGCTATTATTTGTGATCACTTTTAAGGATGAAATTGCATACTTTAAAATGGCCATAACTCCTTAAATATTGACATTTCGGGGTCTTTAGCTATTATTTGTGATCACTTTTTCAAAGAGGAAAATAGCATACTTTAAAATCGCCATAACTCCTTAAATATTGACATTTCGGGGTTTTTAGCTATTATTTGTGATCACTTTTTCAAAGAGGAAAAATAGCATACTTTAAAATGGCCATAACTCCTTAAATATTGACAGTTCGGGGTTTTTAGCTATTATTTGTGATCACTTTTTTAAAGAGGAAAAATAGCATACTTTAAAATGGCCATAACTCCTTAAATATTGACATTTCGGGGTTTTTAGCTATTATTTGTGATGAGTTTTCTAAAGAGAAAAAATAGCATACTTTAAAATGGCCATAACTCCTTAAATATTGACATTTCGGGGTTTTTAGCTATTATTTGTGATCACTTTTTTAAGGATGAAATATTGCATACTTTAAAATGGCCATAACTCCTTAAATATTGACATTTCGGGGTTTTAGCTATTATTTGTGATCACTTTTTTAAAGAGGAAAAATAGCATACTTTAAAATGGCCATAACTCCTTAAATATTGACATTTCGGGGTTTTTAGCTATTATTTGTGATCACTTTTTCAAAGAGGAAAAATAGCATACTTTAAAATGGCCATAACTCCTTAAATATTGACATTTCGGGGTTTTTAGCTATTATTTTCGATCACTTTCTAAGGATGAAATATTGCATACTTTAAAATGGCCATAACTCCTTAAATATTGACATTTCGGGGTTTTAGCTATTATTTGTGATCACTTTTTTAAGGATGAAATATTGCATACTTTAAATGGCCATAACTCCTTAAATATTGACATTTCGGGGTTTTTAGCTATTATTTGTGATGAGTTTTCTAAAGAGAAAAATAGCATACTTTAAAATGGCCATAACTCCTTAAATATTGACATTTCGGGGTTTTTAGCTATTATTGTGATCACTTTTTCAAAGAGGAAAAATAGCATACTTTAAAATGGCCATAACTCCTTAAATATTGACATTTCGGGGTTTTTAGCTATTATTTGTGATCACTTTTCAAAGAGGAAAAATAGCATACTTTAAAATGGCCATAACTCCTTAAATATTGACATTTCGGGGTTTTTAGCTATTATTTGTGATCACTTTTTCAAAGAGGAAAAATAGCATACTTTAAAATGGCCATAACTCCTTAAATATTGATATTTCGTGGTTTTTAGCTATTATTTGTGATCACTTTTTCAAAGAGGAAAAATAGCATACTTTAAAATGGCCATAACTCCTTAAATATTGACATTTCGGGGTTTTTAGCTATTATTTGTGATCACTTTTTTAAGGATGAAATATTGCATACTTTAAAATGGCCATAACTCCTTAAATATTGACATTTCGGGGTTTTTAGCTATTATTTGTGATCACTTTTTTAAAGAGGAAAAATAGCATTCTTTAAAATGGCCATAACTCCTTAAATATTGACATTTCGGGGTCTTTAGCTATTATTTGTGATCACTTTTTAAGGATGAAATATTGCATACTTTAAAATGGCCATAACTCCTTAAATATTGACATTTCGGGGTTTTTAGCTATTATTTGTGATCACTTTTTAAGGATGAAATATTGCATACTTTAAAATGGCCATAACTCCTTAAATATTGACATTCGGGGTTTTTAGCTATTATTTGTGATCACTTTTTTAAAGAGGAAAAATAGCATTCTTTAAAATGGCCATAACTCCTTAAATATTGACATTTCGGGGTCTTTAGCTATTATTTGTGATCACTTTTTAAGGATGAAATATTGCATACTTTAAAATGGCCATAACTCCTTAAATATTGACATTTCGGGGTCTTTAGCTATTATTTGTGATCACTTTTTTAAGGATGAAATATTGCATACTTTAAAATGGCCATAACTCCTTAAATATTGACATTTCGGGGTCTTTAGCTATTATTTGTGATCACTTTTTCAAAGAGGAAAAATAGCATACTTTAAAATCGCCATAACTCCTTAAATATTGACATTTCGGGGTTTTTAGCTATTATTTGTGATCACTTTTCAAAGAGGAAAAATAGCATACTTTAAAATGGCCATAACTCCTTAAATATTGACATTTCGGGGTTTTTAGCTATTATTTGTGATCACTTTTTAAGGATGAAATATTGCATACTTTAAAATGGCCATAACTCCTTAAATATTGACATTTCGGGGTTTTTAGCTATTATTTGTGATCACTTTTTAAAGAGGAAAAATAGCATACTTTAAAATGGCCATAACTCCTTAAATATTGACATTTCGGGGTCTTTAGCTATTATTTGTGATCACTTTTTAAGGATGAAATATTGCATACTTTAAAATGGCCATAACTCCTTAAATATTGACATTTCGGGGTTTTTAGCTACTATTTGTGATCACTTTTTTAAGGATGAAATATTGCATACTTTAAAATGGCCATAACTCCTTAAATATTGACATTTCGGAGTTTTTAACTATTATTTGTGATCACTTTTTTAAAGAGGAAAAATAGCATTCTTTAAAATGGCCATAACTCCTTAAATATTGACATTTCGGGGTCTTTAGCTATTATTTGTGATCACTTTTTAAGGATGAAATATTGCATACTTTAAAATGGCCATAACTCCTTAAATATTGACATTTCGGGGTCTTTAGCTATTATTTGTGATCACTTTTTTAAGGATGAAATATTGCATACTTTAAAATGGCCATAACTCCTTAAATATTGACATTTCGGGGTCTTTAGCTATTATTTGTGATCACTTTTCAAAGAGGAAAAATAGCATACTTTAAAATCGCCATAACTCCTTAAATATTGACATTTCGGGGTTTTTAGCTATTATTTGTGATCACTTTTTCAAAGAGGAAAAATAGCATACTTTAAAATGGCCATAACTCCTTAAATATTGACATTTCGGGGTTTTTAGCTATTATTTGTGATCACTTTTTCAAAGAGGAAAAATAGCATACTTTAAAATGGCCATAACTCCTTAAATATTGATATTTCGTGGTTTTTAGCTATTATTTGTGATCACTTTTTCAAAGAGGAAAAATAGCATACTTTAAAATGGCCATAACTCCTTAAATATTGATATTTCGGGGTTTTTAGCTATTACTTGTGATCACTTTTTTAAAGAGGGAAAAAAGCATACTTTAAAATGGCCATAACTCCTTAAATATTGACATTTCGGGGTTTTTAGCTATTATTTGTGATCACTTTTGTAAGGATGAAATATTGCATACTTTAAAATGGCCATAACTCCTTAAATATTGACATTTCGGGGTTTTTAGCTATTATTTGTGATCACTTTTTAAAGAGGAAAAATAGCATACTTTAAAATGGCCATAACTCCTTAAATATTGACATTTCGGGGTCTTTAGCTATTATTTGTAATCACTTTTTAAGGATGAAATATTGCATACTTTAAAATGGCCATAACTCCTTAAATATTGACATTTCGGGGTTTTTAGCTATTATTTGTGATCACTTTTTAAGGATGAAATATTGCATACTTTAAAATGGCCATAACTCCTTAAATATTGACATTTCGGGGTTTTAGCTATTATTTGTGATCACTTTTTTAAAGAGGAAAAATAGCATTCTTTAAAATGGCCATAACTCCTTAAATATTGACATTTCGGGGTCTTTAGCTATTATTTGTGATCACTTTTTAAGGATGAAATATTGCATACTTTAAAATGGCCATAACTCCTTAAATATTGACATTTCGGGGTCTTTAGCTATTATTTGTGATCACTTTTTTAAGGATGAAATATTGCATACTTTAAAATGGCCATAACTCCTTAAATATTGACATTTCGGGGTCTTTAGCTATTATTTGTGATCACTTTTTCAAAGAGGAAAAATAGCATACTTTAAAATCGCCATAACTCCTTAAATATTGACATTTCGGGGTTTTTAGCTATTATTTGTGATCACTTTTTCAAAGAGGAAAAATAGCATACTTTAAATGGCCATAACTCCTTAAATATTGACATTTCGGGGTTTTTAGCTATTATTTGTGATCACTTTTTTAAGGATGAAATATTGCATACTTTAAAATGGCCATAACTCCTTAAATATTGACATTTCGGGGTTTTTAGCTATTATTGTGATCACTTTTTAAAGAGGAAAAATAGCATACTTTAAAATGGCCATAACTCCTTAAATATTGACATTTCGGGGTCTTTAGCTATTATTTGTGATCACTTTTTAAGGATGAAATATTGCATACTTTAAAATGGCCATAACTCCTTAAATATTGACATTTCGGGGTTTTTAGCTACTATTTGTGATCACTTTTTTAAGGATGAAATATTGCATACTTTAAAATGGCCATAACTCCTTAAATATTGACATTTCGGAGTTTTTAGCTATTATTTGTGATCACTTTTTTAAAGAGGAAAAATAGCATTCTTTAAAATGGCCATAACTCCTTAAATATTGACATTTCGGGGTCTTTAGCTATTATTTGTGATCACTTTTTAAGGATGAAATATTGCATACTTTAAAATGGCCATAACTCCTTAAATATTGACATTTCGGGGTCTTTAGCTATTATTTGTGATCACTTTTTTAAGGATGAAATATTGCATACTTTAAAATGGCCATAACTCCTTAAATATTGACATTTCGGGGTCTTTAGCTATTATTGTGATCACTTTTTCAAAGAGGAAAAATAGCATACTTTAAAATCGCCATAACTCCTTAAATATTGACATTTCGGGGTTTTTAGCTATTATTTGTGATCACTTTTTCAAAGAGGAAAAATAGCATACTTTAAAATGGCCATAACTCCTTAAATATTGACATTTCGGGGTTTTTAGCTATTATTTGTGATCACTTTTTTAAAGAGGAAAAATAGCATACTTTAAAATGGCCATAACTCCTTAAATATTGACATTTCGGGGTTTTTAGCTATTATTTGTGATGAGTTTTCTAAAGAGAAAAAATAGCATACTTTAAAATGGCCATAACTCCTTAAATATTGACATTTCGGGGTTTTTAGCTATTATTTGTGATCACTTTTTTAAGGATGAAATATTGCATACTTTAAAATGGCCATAACTCCTTAAATATTGACATTTCGGGGTTTTTAGCTATTATTTGTGATCACTTTTTCAAAGAGGAAAAATAGCATACTTTAAAATGGCCATAACTCCTTAAATATTGACATTTCGGGGTTTTTAGCTATTATTTGTGATCACTTTTTCAAAGAGGAAAAATAGCATACTTTAAAATGGCCATAACTCCTTAAATATTGATATTTCGTGGTTTTTAGCTATTATTTGTGATCACTTTTTTAAGGATGAAATATTGCATACTTTAAAATGGCCATAACTCCTTAAATATTGACATTTCGGGGTTTTTAGCTATTATTTGTGATCACTTTTTCAAAGAGGAAAAATAGCATACTTTAAAATGGCCATAACTCCTTAAATATTGACATTTCGGGGTTTTTAGCTATTATTTGTGATCACTTTTTCAAAGAGGAAAAATAGCATACTTTAAAATGGCCATAACTCCTTAAATATTGACATTTCGGGGTTTTTAGCTATTATTTGTGATCACTTTTTCAAAGAGGAAAAATAGCATACTTTAAAATGGCCATAACTCCTTAAATATTGACATTTCGGGGTTTTTAGCTATTATTTGTGATCACTTTTTCAAAGAGGAAAAATAGCATACTTTAAAATGGCCATAACTCCTTAAATATTGATATTTCGTGGTTTTTAGCTATTATTTGTGATCACTTTTTCAAAGAGGAAAAATAGCATACTTTAAAATGGCCATAACTCCTTAAATATTGATATTTCGTGGTTTTTAGCTATTATTTGTGATCACTTTTTTAAGGATGAAATATTGCATACTTTAAAATGGCCATAACTCCTTAAATATTGACATTTCGGGGTTTTTAGCTATTATTTTCGATCACTTTTCTAAGGAGGAAAAATAGCATACTTTAAAATGACCATAACTCCTTAAATATTGATATTTCGGGGTTTTTAGCTATTACTTGTGATCACTTTTTTAAAGAGGAAAAATAGCATACTTTAAAATGGCCATAACTCCTTAAATATTGACATTTCGGGGTTTTTAGCTATTATTTGTGATCACTTTTTTAAAGAGGAAAAATAGCATACTTTAAAATGGCCATAACTCCTTAAATATTGACATTTCGGGGTTTTTAGCTATTATTTGTGATCACTTTTTTAAAGAGGAAAAATAGCATACTTTAAAATGGCCATAACTCCTTAAATATTGACATTTCGGGGTTTTTAGCTATTATTTGTGATCACTTTTTTAAAGAGGAAAAATAGCATACTTTAAAATGGCCATAACTCCTTAAATATTGACATTTCGGGGTTTTTAGCTATTATTTGTGATCACTTTTTCAAAGAGGAAAAATAGCATACTTTAAAATGGCCATAACTCCTTAAATATTGACATTTCGGGGTTTTTATACCCTCCACCATGGGTAGGAGGGTATATTAACTTTGTCATTCCGTTTGTAACACCTCTAAATATTCGTCGTAGACCCCATAAAGTATATATATTCATAATCAGCATAAAATTCTAAGACGATTTAGCGATGTCCGTCTGTCTGTCTGTCTGTCTGTCTGTCCGTCTGTCTGTCTGTCTGTCTGTCTGTTGAAATCACGATAGAGCACACATTATTTGACGTAGACCTTTGAAATTTGGCACAAGTGTGTGTATTGTCCCTAGGATGGTTGGTATTAAAAATGAGATATATCGGTCCACGTTCTGGTATAGTCCCCATATAACGGTACCTCCCGATATTCGGTATTTTGATGATTTATGCCACATTTTTTCACGGATTTATCTGAAAATTGGTATTTGTAGGTCATGACGGGTCCCTGAGCGTGTGGCAAAACATTGCATGTATAGGTCCACGTTTTGGTATAGCCCCCATGTAACGGTACCTACCGATATTCGGTATTTTGATGATTTATGCCACATTTTTTCACGGATTTGTCTGAAAATTGGTATTTGTAGGTCACGACGGGTCCCTGAGCGTGTGGCAAAACATTGCATGTATAGGTCCACGTTTTGGTATAGCCCCCATATAATGGTACCTACCGATATTCGGTATTTTGATGATTTATGCCACATTTTTTCACGGATTTGTCTGAAAATTGGTATTTGTAGGTCACAACGGGTCCCTGAGCGTGTAGCAAAACATTGCATGTATAGGTCCACGTTCTGGTATAGTCCCCATATAACGGTACCTCCCGATATTCGGTATTTTGATGATTTATGCCATATTTTTTCACTGATTTGTGTAAAAGTTGGTATTTTTGGGTCATAATGGGTCCTAGGTCGTGTGGCGAAACATTGTAATTATAGGTGCACGTGTTGGTGTAGCCCCCTTTTTAACGGTACCTCCCGATATTCGCATTTTAATGTTTTTTGCCACATTTTTTCTAATGTTCTTTTACCCTAGGGTGGAGGGTATTAAAAGTTTGGCCCGGCCGAACTTAATGTTTTTTTACTTGTTAGCTATTATTTGTGATCACTTTTTTAAAGAGGAAAAATAGCATTCCTTAAAATAGCCATAACTCCTTAAAGCTATTATTTGTGATCACTTTTTTAAAGAGGAAAAATAGCATACTTTAAAATGGCCATAACTCCTTAAATATTGACATTTCTGGGTTTTTAGCTATTATTTGTGATCACTTTTTTAAAGAGGAAAAATAGCATACTTTAAAATGGCCATAACTCCTTAAATATTGACATTTCGGGATTTTTAGCTATTATTTGTGATCACTTTTTTAAAGAGGAAAAATAGCATACTTTAAAATGGCCATAACTCCTTAAATATTGACATTTCGGGGTTTTTAGCTATTATTTGTGATCACTTTTTCAAAGAGGAAAAATAGCATACTTTAAAATGGCCATAACTCCTTAAATATTGACATTTCGGGGTTTTTAGCTATTATTTGTGATCACTTTTTTAAAGAGGAAAAATAGCATACTTTAAAATGGCCATAACTCCTTAAATATTGACATTTCGGGGTTTTTAGCTATTATTTGTGATCACTTTTTTAAAGAGGAAAAATAGCATACTTTAAAATGGCCATAACTCCTTAAATATTGACATTTCGGGGTTTTTAGCTATTATTTGTGATCACTTTTTCAAAGAGGAAAAATAGCATACTTTAAAATGGCCATAACTCCTTAAATATTGACATTTCGGGGTTTTTAGCTATTATTTGTGATCACTTTTTTAAAGAGGAAAAATAGCATTCCTTAAAATAGCCATAACTCCTTAAAGCTATTATTTGTGATCACTTTTTTAAAGAGGAAAAATAGCATACTTTAAAATGGCCATAACTCCTTAAATATTGACATTTCGGGGTTTTTAGCTATTATTTGTGATCACTTTTTTAAAGAGGAAAAATAGCATACTTTAAAATGGCCATAACTCCTTAAATATTGACATTTCGGGGTTTTTAGCTATTATTTGTGATCACTTTTTTAAAGAGGAAAAATAGCATACTTTAAAATGGCCATAAATCCTTAAATATTGACATTTCGGGGTTTTTAGCTATTATTTGTGATCACTTTTTTAAAGAGGAAAAATAGCATACTTTAAAATGGCCATAACTCCTTAAATATTGACATTTCGGGGTTTTTAGCTATTATTTGTGATCACTTTTTTAAAGAGGAAAAATAGCATTCCTTAAAATAGCCATAACTCCTTAAAGCTATTATTTGTGATCACTTGTTCAAAGAGGAAAAATAGCATACTTTAAAATGGCCATAACTCCTTAAATATTGACATTTCGGGGTTTTTAGCTATTATTTGTGATCACTTGTTCAAAGAGGAAAAATAGCATACTTTAAAATGGCCATAACTCCTTAAATATTGACATTTTGGGGTTTTTGGCTATTATTTGTGATCACTTTTTTAAAGAGGAAAAATAGCATACTTTAAAATGGCCATAACTCATTAAATATTGACATTTCGGGGTTTTTAGCTATTATTTGTGATCACTTTTTTAAAGAGGAAAAATAGCATACTTTAAAATGGCCATAACTCCTTAAATATTGACATTTCGGGGTTTTTAGCTATTATTTGTGATCACTTTTTTAAAGAGGAAAAATAGCATTCCTTAAAATAGCCATAACTCCTTAAAGCTATTATTTGTGATCACTTGTTCAAAGAGGAAAAATAGCATACTTTAAAATGGCCATAACTCCTTAAATATTGACATTTCGGGGTTTTTAGCTATTATTTGTGATCACTTTTTCAAAGAGGAAAAATAGCATACTTTAAAATGGCCATAACTCCTTAAATATTGACATTTCGGGGTTTTTAGCTATTATTTGTGATCACTTTTTCAAAGAGGAAAAATAGCATACTTTAAAATGGCCATAACTCCTTAAATATTGACATTTCGGGGTTTTTAGCTATTATTTGTGATCACTTTTTCAAAGAGGAAAAATAGCATACTTTAAAATGGCCATAACTCCTTAAATATTGATATTTCGTGGTTTTTAGCTATAATTTGTGATCACTTTTTCAAAGAGGAAAAATAGCATACTTTAAAATGGCCATAACTCCTTAAATATTGATATTTCGGGGTTTTTAGCTATTACTTGTGATCACTTTTTTAAAGAGGGAAAAAAGCATACTTTAAAATGGCCATAACTCCTTAAATATTGACATTTCGGGGTTTTTAGCTATTATTTTCGATCACTTTTCTAAGGAGGAAAAATAGCATACTTTAAAATGGCCATAACTCCTTAAATATTGATATTTCGGGGTTTTTAGCTATTACTTGTGATCACTTTTTTAAAGAGGAAAAATAACATACTTTAAAATGGCCATAACTCCTTAAATATTGACATTTTGGGGTTTTTGGCTATTATTTGTGATCACTTTTTTAAAGAGGAAAAATAGCATACTTTAAAATGGCCATAACTCATTAAATATTGACATTTCGGGGTTTTTAGCTATTATTTGTGATCACTTTTTTAAAGAGGAAAAATAGCATACTTTAAAATGGCCATAACTCCTTAAATATTGACATTTCGGGGTTTTTAGCTATTATTTGTGATCACTTTTTTAAAGAGGAAAAATAGCATTACTTAAAATAGCCATAACTCCTTAAAGCTATTATTTGTGATCACTTGTTCAAAGAGGAAAAATAGCATACTTTAAAATGGCCATAACTCCTTAAATATTGACATTTCGGGGTTTTTAGCTATTATTTGTGATCACTTTTTCAAAGAGGAAAATAGCATACTTTAAAATGGCCATAACTCCTTAAATATTGACATTTCGGGGTTTTTAGCTATTATTTGTGATCACTTTTTAAGGATGAAATATTGCATACTTTAAAATGGCCATAACTCCTTAAATATTGACATTTCGGGGTTTTTAGCTATTATTTGTGAAGAGTTTTCTAAAGAGAAAAAATAGCATACTTTAAAATGGCCATAACTCCTTAAATATTGACATTTCGGGGTTTTTAGCTATTATTTGTGATCACTTTTTCAAAGAGGAAAAATAGCATACTTTAAAATGGCCATAACTCCTTAAATATTGATATTTCGGGGTTTTTAGCTATTATTTGTGATCACTTTTTCAAAGAGGAAAAATAGCATACTTTAAAATGGCCATAACTCCTTAAATATTGATATTTCGTGGTTTTTAGCTATTATTTGTGATCACTTTTTCAAAGAGGAAAAATAGCATACTTTAAAATGGCCATAACTCCTTAAATATTGATATTTCGGGGTTTTTAGCTATTACTTGTGATCACTTTTTTAAAGAGGGATAAAAGCATACTTTAAAATGGCCATAACTCCTTAAATATTGACATTTCGGGGTTTTTAGCTATTATTTTC
This sequence comes from Musca domestica, assembly GCF_030504385.1. Taxonomy (NCBI): domain Eukaryota; kingdom Metazoa; phylum Arthropoda; class Insecta; order Diptera; family Muscidae; genus Musca; species Musca domestica. Next base: position 17,242,872 of record NW_026712249.1, read on the forward strand.
GATCACTTTTCTAAGGAGGAAAAATAGCATACTTTAAAATGGCCATAACTCCTTAAATATTGATATTTCGGGGTTTTTAGCTATTACTTGTGATCACTTTTTTAAAGAGGAAAAATAGCATACTTTAAAATGGCCATAACTCCTTAAATATTGACATTTCGGGGTTTTTAGCTATTATTTGTGATCACTTTTTTAAAGAGGAAAAATAGCATACTTTAAAATGGCCATAACTCCTTAAATATTGACATTTCGGGGTTTTTAGCTATTATTTGTGATCACTTTTTTAAAGAGGAAAAATAGCATACTTTAAAATGGCCATAACTCCTTAAATATTGACATTTCGGGGTTTTTAGCTATTATTTGTGATCACTTTTTCAAAGAGGAAAAATAGCATACTTTAAAATGGCCATAACTCCTTAAATATTGACATTTCGGGGTTTTTAGCTATTATTTGTGATCACTTTTTTAAAGAGGAAAAATAGCATTCCTTAAAATAGCCATAACTCCTTAAAGCTATTATTTGTGATCACTTTTTTAAAGAGGAAAAATAGCATACTTTAAAATGGCCATAACTCCTTAAATATTGACATTTCGGGGTTTTTAGCTATTATTTGTGATCACCTTTTTAAAGAGGAAAAATAGCATACTTTAAAATGGCCATAACTCCTTAAATATTGACATTTCGGGGTTTTTAGCTATTATTTGTGATCACTTTTTTAAAGAGGAAAAATAGCATACTTTAAAATGGCCATAACTCCTTAAATATTGACATTTCGGGGTTTTTAGCTATTATTTGTGATCACTTTTTCAAAGAGGAAAATAGCATACTTTAAAATGGCCATAACTCCTTAAATATTGACATTTCGGGGTTTTTAGCTATTATTTGTGATCACTTTTTTAAAGAGGAAAAATAGCATACTTTAAAATGGCCATAACTCCTTAAATATTGACATTTCGGGGTTTTTAGCTATTATTTGTGATCACTTTTTTAAAGAGGAAAAATAGCATACTTTAAAATGGCCATAACTCCTTAAATATTGACATTTCGGGGTTTTTAGCTATTATTTGTGATCACTTTTTCAAAGAGGAAAAATAGCATACTTTAAAATGGCCATAACTCCTTAAATATTGACATTTCGGGGTTTTTAGCTATTATTTGTGATCACTTTTTTAAAGAGGAAAAATAGCATTCCTTGAAATAGCCATAACTCCTTAAAGCTATTAATTGTGATCACTTTTTTAAAGAGGAAAAATAGCATACTTTAAAATGGCCATAACTCCTTAAATATTGACATTTCGGGGTTTTTAGCTATTATTTGTGATCACTTTTTTAAAGAGGAAAAATAGCATACTTTAAAATGGCCATAACTCATTAAATATTGACATTTCGGGGTTTTTAGCTATTATTTGTGATCACTTTTTTAAAGAGGAAAAATAGCATACTTTAAAATGGCCATAACTCCTTAAATATTGACATTTCGGGGTTTTTAGCTATTATTTGTGATCACTTTTTTAAAGAGGAAAAATAGCATTCCTTAAAATAGCCATAACTCCTTAAAGCTATTATTTGTGATCCCTTGTTCAAAGAGGAAAAATAGCATACTTTAAAATGGCCATAACTCCTTAAATATTGACATTTCGGGGTTTTTAGCTATTATTTGTGATCACTTTTTCAAAGAGGAAAAATAGCATACTTTAAAATGGCCATAACTCCTTAAATATTGACATTTCGGGGTTTTTAGCTATTATTTGTGATCACTTTTTAAGGATGAAATATTGCATACTTTAAAATGGCCATAACTCCTTAAATATTGACATTTCGGGGTCTTTAGCTATTATTTGTGATCACTTTTTCAAAGAGGAAAAATAGCATACTTTAAAATGGCCATAACTCCTTAAATATTGACATTTCGGGGTTTTTAGCTATTATTTGTGATCACTTTTTCAAAGAGGAAAAATAGCATACTTTAAAATGGCCATAACTCCTTAAATATTGACATTTCGGGGTTTTTAGCTATTATTTGTGATCACTTTTTAAGGATGAAATATTGCATACTTTAAAATGGCCATAACTCCTTAAATATTGACATTTCGGGGTCTTTAGCTATTATTTGTGATCACTTTTTCAAAGAGGAAAAATAGCATACTTTAAAATCGCCATAACTCCTTAAATATTGACATTTCGGGGTTTTTAGCTATTATTTGTGATCACTTTTTAAGGATGAAATATTGCATACTTTAAAATGGCCATAACTCCTTAAATATTGACATTTCGGGGTCTTTAGCTATTATTTGTGATCACTTTTTTAAGGATGAAATATTGCATACTTTAAAATGGCCATAACTCCTTAAATATTGACATTTCGGGGTTTTTAGCTATTATTTGTGATCACTTTTTTAAAGAGGAAAAATAGCATACTTTAAAATGGCCATAACTCCTTAAATATTGACATTTCGGGGTTTTTAGCTATTATTTGTGATGAGTTTTCTAAAGAGAAAAAATAGCATACTTTAAAATGGCCATAACTCCTTAAATATTGACATTTCGGGGTTTTTAGCTATTATTTGTGATGAGTTTTCTAAAGAGAAAAAATAGCATACTTTAAAATGGCCATAACTCCTTAAATATTGACATTTCGGGGTTTTTAGCTATTATTTGTGATCACTTTTTCAAAGAGGAAAAATAGCATACTTTAAAATGGCCATAACTCCTTAAATATTGACATTTCGGGGTTTTTAGCTATTATTTGTGATCACTTTTTTAAAGAGGAAAAATAGCATTCCTTAAAATCGCCATAACTCCTTAAAGCTATTATTTGTGATCACTTGTTCAAAGAGGAAAAATAGCATACTTTAAAATGGCCATAACTCCTTAAATATTGACATTTCGGGGTTTTTAGCTATTATTTGTGATCACTTTTTTAAAGAGGAAAAATAGCATTCCTTAAAATAGCCATAACTCCTTAAAGCTATTATTTGTGATCACTTGTTCAAAGAGGAAAAATAGCATACTTTAAAATGGCCATAACTCCTTAAATATTGACATTTCGGGGTTTTTAGCTATTATTTGTGATCACTTGTTCAAAGAGGAAAAATAGCATACTTTAAAATGGCCATAACTCCTTAAATATTGACATTTCGGGGTTTTTAGCTATTATTTGTGATCACTTGTTCAAAGAGGAAAAATAGCATACTTTAAAATGGCCATAACTCCTTAAATATTGACATTTCGGGGTTTTTAGCTATTATTTGTGATCACTTGTTCAAAGAGGAAAAATAGCATACTTTAAAATGGCCATAACTCCTTAAATATTGACATTTCGGGGTTTTTAGCTATTATTTGTGATCACTTTTTCAAAGAGGGAAAATAGCATACTTTAAAATGGCCATAACTCCTTAAATATTGACATTTCGGGGTTTTTAGCTATTATTTGTGATCAGTTTCCTAAAGAGGAAAAATAGCATACTTTAAAATGGCCATAACTCCTTAAATATTGACATTTCGGGGTTTTTAGCTATTATTTATGATCACTTTTTTAAAGAGGAAAAATAGCATACTTTAAAATGGCCATAACTCCTTAAATATTGACATTTCGGGGTTTTTAGCTATTATTTGTGATCACTTTTTTAAAGAGGAAAAATAGCATACTTTAAAATGGCCATAACTCCTTAAATATTGACATTTCGGGGTTTTTAGCTATTATTTGTGATCACTTTTTCAAAGAGGAAAAATAGCATACTTTAAAATGGCCATAACTCCTTAAATATTGACATTTCGGGGTTTTTAGCTATTATTTGTGATCACTTTTTTAAAGAGGAAAAATAGCATTCCTTAAAATAGCCATAACTCCTTAAAGCTATTATTTGTGATCACTTGTTCAAAGAGGAAAAATAGCATACTTTAAAATGGCCATAACTCCTTAAATATTGACATTTTGGGGTTTTTGGCTATTATTTGTGATCACTTTTTTAAAGAGGAAAAATGGCGTACTTTAAAATGGCCATAACTCCTTAAATATTGACATTTCGTGGTGGTCCGTATAAAATGATGTATACGCTCTCTAGCCATATGACTGAAATTAAAAAAATCAACTAGGGTAAATTTTCGTTTTAAGAAACTCCAACTCGAAGGAAAATATTTTATAAATTCAAAACATTTAAAGATTGACAAACGAAATCCATCTCTGGCAAACATTTAATTATTTACATCTCTGGAAATAATTCAATTAATGTCACGATTCCCCACCGAAATTGTAGACCAATTAGTTGTTTGCTTTTGAGTAAATAATAACTGGTATAATGACCTATTAAAACAATTTTCCTTTCCCTCTCCTACCTCCGCATGCCCTCCATTGAAAAACTTTAATTTTCACAGCGCCTATTTAATGCATGACGTCCAGTTTAACCCAATTTCTCATAGAAGAGAAGGGAATAGAACCAAACAACACCGCAGCATAAACCGCACAATTCTCAACGGAGAAGTAATGAAACCATAGCCGTTTAGCTGTGCCGTATTTCCGTGGGAGTTGCTCCATTTAATAACTCTATTACGGCCAGAGCAGCGAAACTGGAACAAAATGAGATGCTAAAGTTAGTTGCCATGAAAAGTGAAAGTGTGTGTGTGTGTGCGTTATAAATTGTTGCATAAATATTTTTTGTTTGTGTTTTTTTCTTCAACCGCAAACATAACTCTCTCTCCCTCTCTCTCTCTGCTCTCTCTTCTCCCACTAAAATTCCCATTTAAATGTCAAGAGTAATGAAATGAGATAAGAGGCCGAATAATTACTTAATCGCATTAAAGCAAGAAAGCTTTTAATTCAACCAAACGAGCATACTTTAAGGCGTCAATTTATTAATTAAATATGGCATACTTTTGGGGCGTTTATGATGAATGCGATAGTTTAATGTGGATAAGATTGGAGGAGTTTTATTTGTAAAGCAAGGAAAAATAGGTGAACGGCATAAGGAAAAAGTGGATAAATGTTGTCTTATGTTGAGGAAAATTGTTTTGCATTAGAAAATATTTTTCTCTGACAAATATTATGGCAGCTTACAATTTCTGCTATTTAAGAAAGATAAACAATTTTCTTTTTTAGATTGTGATTAGGTTTTTTTTCACAAGAAAAACGTCAGTTTTTCTTTTGTATGATGTGTATATTTACTTTATTCTTGTGTTTTTTTTTTCTAGAAGTGGCTTATAATTTTGCTTCTTCAATCCACCTACTCTAATTAAGCTCTGCCCAGGCAGATGACAACAATTAATGTCACAGGATTGTTTTTCTCTGTTACCAAGGACACCCCTTATGAAAAACGAATATTAAAGGGAAAAATTCTATCTCAACCTTATACATGTGGGAATTTTGTTTTGGGTTCTTAATTGGAAATAAGGTTAGAAACAAATTGTGATCGTTAACTTGTGAAACGACGGTAGGTATGTGTGTGGGGGGACAGGGGATATGTTTTGTGTGTGGGTGGGGTAATAGAATTAATAAAAATAAAACACAAATTTTATTTGAAATATTTTTAATGGAAAATTAGATTTCTTTTGAAAATATTTTAACTCTTTCTTGGTGTCTTCTTAGCCATATGGCTAAAGAGAAATTCAGACTGCTGTCATTTCAAAGCCACTCGACCAACAGCTGTTAAAAGTATTCCAATGACAGCTGAAATGCAAAAAACTGCAACCAACTTCAGGCTGCTGTCATTTCTAAGCCACTCGTCCGACAGCTGTTAAAGTTATTCCAGTGACAGCTCCCTATATTGTTACTACAAGCGTAGTTGTTATTACAAGCGTACAAAAGCATTTTGTTGAGAATTTTCCAGAAATAAAGTTATTCGTATTCCAGGCGTAATAGTGTGATTTCTTTATATTTGGCGGGAAAACCACAAGTGGCTATCGTTAGAGCACTCCAGCATTTAAATGTGAATAAATCTTTTGCGTCTCGTGCCATAGCTCGTTACCGTGATACTGATAGCCTAGCCAGATATCAAGGTGGTTAATGGAACAAAACGGCAAGATCAGCAGAAATGGTTTGAAAATTAAAGAAGCGACTTGATCGAAACCCGCACCGCAGTGGCCAAAAAATGACTCGTGAGCTGAACATATCGCAATATTCCAATCGGAAAATATTGAAAAATGAGCTCCGGGTAAAGCCATTGAAATTCCAAAAAGTGCAAGAACTTACACCGCAACATAAAGAAAATAGACTCACAGGAGCTAAAGAGTTGCTTCGCTTGGCCGAAAGTGGTGAACTGCCGAATATGGTTTTCTCCGAAGAGAAAATATTCGTTGTCCAGCAGTTCGTAAAAAAATGATCATGTTTACTTGCCAAAGAGGTCAGCTGAAAATGAGCATTTTCGGTTGGCCACCAGCACTCAAGCGCCGGCCATGGTGATGGTGTGGGCCGCCATAACAGCCGATGGTTGCTCTCTGCTCGTATTAAACGACCGTGGCATTAGAATAAATGCCGAATATTACTGCGAAAATATACTGGAGGGTGTTTTAAAGCCTTGGGCATGCAAACATGTTGGCTGAAGAACTTAGACATTTTAACAGGACTCAGAACCAACGCATTCAGCACTCGTCGCCCAAGAATGGTTACAAAAAGAGGTTCCTCGCTTCATTTCCAGTGCACAATGGCCACCAAAATCTCCGGATACCAATCCGTTGGACTATTGTGTCTGTAGTATTTTGGAAATCAAGGTTGGCACTAAAAAATACCAAAGTGTCGATCACCTCAAGCAAGTGCTTCGCCGGGAATGGGGCAAAATACCGCAGAACAAATCTAAACTTATTCTAAAATGTTATGCTATTTCCGACATTTTTGCTTTCATTCAATAAATTTATCTCACCCCGTATATATTTTACTACACAGAAAGAGAAAGAACTTTCCGATTTTGCTCCACCTTTGAAAATCCTAATATTTGCGTCAGTGCTATGTCAGGTGTGAAAATGGATAATATCGGTCCATTCCCCCTACAAAGGGTCAAAAATTCGAATAATTATAATTTTTGTAAAATGTGATATAAGTCGTCGATGGTGTTCAAATTACACATATCACAATATTTTTATTAACCTGGTGTGAAGATGGAATATATCGGTCCACTTCTTCTGGTACCTCTCCTACATAGGGTAAACATTTTGAATATTCATGAAGCTTATTAAACGCGAAATAAACATCCGATTCAGGCTTGGCACATCTCAATATTTCTATCAAATTAAAATCTAATAAAAATATGGTATAGGACGAACCATTTCTTCTGGTACCCTATGTGGGGGTTTAAGATTTTGAAAAGCAAAAAGCACAAAGAAAGCGAAATAATAATCCAACTGAGATGAATATGGAATTTATTACTTCGCATACACCTATCTTATATAAATTGAAGGAAATAACCAATATAGTCCAAACCTTGCGCCTTGCAATATTTATATCACATTCATTAAGGTCCGATAAGAAGTGGACAATATTGGTCCATTCCTTCGGAACCTAGTCCATAGAGGGTGAATATATATTTAAATAATTGAACATTGGCTAAAGGTATACATCTGTCGACAAAACCGACTGATGCTTTTTAAAATGTAGAAGTTTATTTTAGAACTTTTCGTAAACTTAAAGTTTGAACCCTTTGGTACATCTATCCTGCACTTCACCAGTCACCCTCATTCCAAATTTCTTTCCGTTTGTCCAATATGAAGTATTCAATTTTTAATAAATTTTGGTACTTTCCGAATAATGAGAAAGGATGGAGCTTTAGAATCTGAAGATCAAGATGCTATTTGGCGGCTGCGGTTGATCTTAAGATGTAGTCTTGAGAATTCTAATAATCGTGTACGAATACTGCTAACCGGTGTTGGGTAATCTTCTCCTAACATTCTAAGTTCTTTATTCACTTTTGTGAAATCATCGCACAATCCAACCTCTGTCGACATTAAATTATACAGACCATTCCCATTTAAAAGTGTGTCACAACATAACACAATCTAATGAAGCCGAAATGCATTCCTTTGAAACGTGACGTTTGTCTCATTTGGAATTCCAACTTTGGAAAATTAAGACAACAATTCTAAAGAAGACCTGAGATTATTTGTTTTTGTGCTCTGGCTAAGAGCTGTTACCACAACTGTGTCATGAATAATAACTAAACACGCCAAAGAAAGGCATCAAAAAAAAAAAAAAAATGAAACCAACGTTTCTTTTGCATAATTTCTAAAGTAGGCATAATTTATGTTGGACACAAATACTAACACACATATATATGTATACATTCCACTTTGAAAAGAAGCTCAGGAAAAAAATATAAAAATGGGAACACTTTTCTTTTTTTGTTCCTTATAAATATGAATGTATGAGATAATTGTTTTGTGTGAATATATTTAACATTAAATAAGGATTAACGTTAACTTTCATCTTTCATCTTTCTCTCTCTTCCTCGTTCGCTCTCTCACTAATACTCACTCATCCCATTTTTTATTGTCTGCATGGATCGCCCTCATAATCATAAATCTATTTTATCTAAAGATTTAAATACACACAGACTTGTCTGTCTCTTTGTCTGTTTGCCTCTCCCTCTCTCTCTCTCTTTGTTTGTCTCTGTTACGAGGCAATGACTTCAATTGTGAGTCTCTGTGATTTTTTTCTCAGCTCTTTGAAGTTTCGTTTTTTTGTGTTTCGTTTTCTAACGACATCACTTGATGTTGATGTTCTTGTTCTAATGGCTGATAAGTTGTTGCCATAGAGGGCATGACTTTGTTTACATATTTACATATACCGATGCAGACATAGACACACACATTCTTTGGTGTTTGGCGTCAACATCATCGTCATGAACCATAACAGACAGTCTTTGATTATGATGGCCTAATGAACTCAGTTTTGCTATCGGATATTTATATAGTGATTATTTGTTAGACGTTACGTTAGGAAGGTAGTGGTGGGAATGGAGGTAGGATAAGCACTTTTTGTATATTAAAATACAATTTTTTAGAATTTTCAACAAATATAGGTGGAATAGAAATATGATATGTGTATTTATATCCTACAAAACTGTGTGTTTCAGGGTATTTTAAGGTTGAATGGCCCAAATAGTCTGTAGAACCTTGAAATATAGGACACCTTTGTCATATATCGATCTTTTTATCCGTTAAATATCGTCCGATATCGGGTGAAATGGACCATGACTTATGTGTATACCAAAATTTCAATTTGCTACTATTTTTGAGGCAAAAAGTCACTTTCTGGCGAAATCCCAAATACTTGAGAAGGGTAGGACATAATAGTGAGATATAAATTGGTATTTAAATCTTCAAATGCTATTAGTAAAGAGCATTGATATGACAGAGTTCTGGAAAAAGTTAAGGGAAGTCTTTCGAAAAAAAAAAAAACATGTAAAGAAGCAGCTAAGTTCGACTTTAAGTCCCCGGCACCATTTTGAAGTAGCTTGAAATTTTTTCAAAAAAAAAAGTCCGTAGAAAAATACCTCTCTATACCTCTGTATTACCCATTATATAAGTAACTTCAATGTCGCTAAAATCATCAAAATACCGAATATCGGGAGGTATGGTTATATTGGCTATACGAAGACGAGGACCTGAATACGTGATTTTTTATCATAGGCTGTAGTACCTATTATGAAATTGAAATACTAATACAGAATATGAGGATGAATCCTTATATGGGGGCTATATAAAGACGTGGACCTATATAGCCCATTTTCAATACCCAAAGTCCTACAGAACAAACACACATCGGAGTAAAATTGTATCAACCTACTTCATTTCGTTCGGAAGGTAGGGTGATTTCCACAGACGGACAGACATAAATCGCTTTATCGACATAGTATTTTATGTGAGTCAAGGATATATACACTCTGTGGCGTCTAAAATGTATATTTCGAGGTGTCACAAACAGAATGACAAACATAATATACCCTCCATGTTATGGTGGAGGGTGTAAAAGAAATCACATAGTATCAGTAGGTTTTTTCGACAGATGTATACCCCAGCCTTGAGTTATGATTATTCAAATTGTTGGAAATTGAATATTCATATCCCATTTTAAGAGAAATCATAAATTTCGATAAATTAGAATCGCCGACTTATTTCGCAATTTATGACAGATATAAGTATTGGAAATTGTGACCCCTTGTGGGTGAGGTACCCGAAGGAGTTAGCAGATATACCTACTCTTCACAACAGATCTTGCGTTAGCAAAAATATTTGGACGTGTGAAATATGAAGAGAGTTGGATGCTTATTTCGCTTTCTTTAATTGTTTTGTTTTTCAAAATCTTTAACCCTATGTGGGGGAGGTACCACAAGAAATGATACGCATTATACCATCTTTACACCAAATCTTGTGTTGATGAAAATATTGAGATGTCTGAATGGAATCGGATGTTAATTTCGTGCTTTATGAGCTTCATAAATATTCAAATGTTTGACCCCTTGTGGAGAAGATACCAGAAGGAGTAGACAACTTCACACTAGGCCTTAATAAAAATATTGTGATGTGTGTAATTTGAAGAGAACCGGATGCTTATTTCGGATTTTATGATCGTTTTTGTTATTCAAAACTTCGACCTTTTGTTGGGGAAGTACCAAAACAAATGGTCCGATCTCTACCATCTTTATGTCAGATCTTGTGTTGACAGAAATATTGAGATGTGCCAAATCTGCATGAAATCAGAAATTAATTTCGCGTTTCATTTATAAATATTCACAATTTTGACCCTTTGTGAGGGATGTACCATGAGGAGTGGACCGATATATTCCATCTTTGCACCAGACCTTGGCTTAAAAAAATATTTTAATATATTTAATTTGAAGACAATCGGACAGGAGCAAAATTGGATCATCCATTCTATTACTATACAGCAAAATATATATTTTGAAAATTTTGACCCCTTGTGGGAGATATAGCAGAAGGAGTGGACAGATATTGCCCGTCTTCGAACTCGATCTAAGTTTGACAATAATATTACAATGTACGAAGTTTGAATCCAATGGAATACTCCCTTCGAGAGTTATCGTGCGCACCAGTCAGACAGACGGACGGACGAACGGACATCGCTAGATCGACTCTAAACGGATTTGGTCCAAAGAGACTTAAGGTCTCAACGGTTATTTCGACTAAGCTCGTTTGGATCCTATCAAATGATATATACCCTCTCTAGCCATATGGCTGAGGGTATAATAATTATCAGAATAGAACGAGGGAGGATCTTTCAATTTTGTTCAAATTTTGCAAATCGTAATATTTGTATCAGTGCTATATCTGGTTGGACCATAAGGGCCAACCGCTTGTATAATCAGAACAAAAATCAAAATATATGTAAATACGTACGGATTTCCAAAAACCTAGCCCTAGCATATGACTGCACACACTGGTCCTTGTCCTAGCCATTTTGTCTGGACTTTTATTCTAGGTCGGCCAGTCTTCAGTTAGTTATTTCACCACTCTTTTATAAATAGATTCTCGATTTAATACCTTGTTGGGTATTGTAGAAGCAACCACCCATACTTCCAGTATATGAACAGAGCGACAGTTACAATGATACAAAAAACCTTAACATGAGTATGGCCGTATATGAGTATTTTTGGAAATCAAATTTTTCAACCGAACCGAACTGTCAATCATATAATATTTTCCAAGCCCTAATGTTCAAAGAAGTCCTAATATTTTTTCTAAAGTGTTCGTCTGAAATTCGTCATTTTACGTTCCCTATAAGGAAGATAGAGCCACATATTTTGGTATCATGACATTTCAGGTATTTGTATTAAGCTAACATATGAACATTACAATTAGTATTTGAGTTCTCTAGCCATATTTTAGTTCAAACATATTTTAAATTTCTCAAAATTCAAATAAATCATATCAACCTCTGGCCAATACCTTAAAATTTCCTGAAAAGTGATATATTTTTTTAATGTTTATAGCATCCCTCGAAATAATGCCTTGAAGCGATTTAAGGAAACTTTTTTTCCGACAACCAGTGCATATATATTTTTTAGTCTTTCAGAAAACCAGCTTAAAGTCCTACTTGATAACCACAAACTACCTTCTCAGTTGACACATTTCACATGTGACACGTTGTAGAGTTTTGCTTTTAAGTAGTTGAAGGCAAAGGAGATGAGAACTTAATTTAGTTTAGTTTCGTTTCGTTTTTTTCCTTCTCCTTACTCTAACAAAACTTTGTGGGTCATATGTTTTCTTTTGGTGTCTTTTTATGCCTTCGTTTTCATTCTCTTACCATTTGGTACCATGTGGCTGGAAACGTTTTTTATGTTGTCTTCTTTGAAAGATATTCATTTTGCGTAAACTTTTTCCTTAACTTAATGCAAAAACAAACACAAAAAAACTCGGCTGATTTAATATGCTTGTGTTTGCAGATTTTACAAACAACGTCCAGATGTGTTCTGCAATAAGTAGATTTGTAACTTTAGGCCTATTTTTTAACAACAACAAAATTTTATTAAGTCGGATTAACAAATAAATAGCATTTAAGTTATGTTGCTGCAGTGGGGCCTGTGTCGTATGATAAATGACAACATAACTCATACGCTATGTGGTACTAGACGGTAATTTCTCGCACTGTGTCTAAGTGTGAGTCAGAATTAAATATTGAAGGCATGATTGTGGAGGTGAATGAGAGATATAATGTGGGTAAATATTTTGTGATACGACCGGAGGATTTTTACCGAAAACAACAACTTCATATCGAAAATGATATCTTTCTGTACAAAAGGGTACAAAAAGTAGTAAAAACTACTACAGAATGAGCTAGAATTCGGAACCTTGTTAATGAGAGTCACTGATGGAGTGCAGAATAGATGTACCAAATGGCTTTTGGAAATTCGAATTTTTAAGTTATGAAAAGTTCTAAAATGGCACTAAACTTCTAAAATGGTACCATTTGGTACTATGTGAACGGATAGAGTTAAAAACTTGAAATTTGGCATGAAAGTCTAGTTGGAAATAATTTTTCTATGGGAAGCCGGTTTCCGGAAAGTGTACAAAGTGTGCGAACTGTACTAAATGGTACTATATTTGGAACAGTGTGGCTTAGGGTGAACATAATTTCGAAATATTGTATTAAGGTGGCTGTTGGTGGTAGGTTTGTGATAAAGAGGTGTACGACAGATGCACGACAAGTAATAAATTGTACTATATTTGGTACAATTTGCTATTGGGTGAACAGATAGTGCTTTAAATCTGAAATTTGGTATTAGGGTCGCTGTTCATGTTTAGCCTGGACATATGGAGGTAATTTCTAAATGTGTTTTATAATTGTACGAAAAGTACTATGTTTGGTATTGGGTAAAGGGATAGGGATAAAATTCTGAAATTTGGTATTTAGATTGCTGTTGGTATCTGTGTTTCAAATTTGGCGGTGATTTGGAAAGACGTCCTATGTTGGTACTAAATGGTACAAAATTTGACACTGGGTGAAGCGATAAGCCTTATCGCTTTAGGAACCTTCAAATTTGATATTAAGGTCTCTGTTGTTATCTGGAATTGAGATGTGAAGATCCAAGCTCTATACTAAACATTGCGAAATATATGTCTATATATGGGGGGTTCCATTATATATGGTCAAAACTATAAAAGACCCTTAATAACATTTGGCCAAAGAAGCCAGAACTCCTTTGTGAGTTTGATCTAAAAAGGAGTACCATCAAGTTCACTTGACATTTTCCACAGCTCAGAACGGCTAGGGTGCAGAAAAAAAATGCTAAATTTTTCCAGAAACAAGTAAAATAGTATCAGTCGGTTTTGCCGACAGATTTATACTCCCCGCCTTGAGTTATGACTATTCATACCGTTGACCCTTTATTCCGAAGCAGTTGCCTAATTCGTATCGGGCCTAAGACTAGTAAAAATATTACAACTTGCCAGATTTGACATGTGCAAATTTTTGGAAAATGTGGAAATATACGTGAGGTAACAGATATAGCGGACCGTAGTATTTCAAAATTTGAAGAAAACCGAACATATATAACAATAAAAATGGATCTGGTTAAGAGACATATTTCGATATATCAAGTTGTAAAGAATAGGCGACTTGTTTCGCAAGTTATGACAGATATAGGTATTGGAAATAGTGGTCCCCTTGTGATGAGGTACTAGAAGGGGTTGGCAGATATATATCATCTTCACAACAGATTTTGGATAAGCAAAAATATTTGGATGTGTGAAATTTGAAGAGAGCATCCAATGCTTATGTCGCTTTCTTTGAACGTTTTGTTCTTTAAAATGTTGAACCCTATGTATGGGGAGGTACCAGAAGAAATGGTCCGACCTATACCATTTCCACACCCGCCCTTGGGTTAAAAATATCTTACAATGTGTGTAATTTGAAGATACGGGATGCTTATTTCGGATTTTATGATCGTTTTGGTTATTCAAAACATCGACCCTTTGTGAGGGAGGTACCATAAGGAATGGTCAGATCTTTACCATCTTTATAACAGATCCTGTGTTGATCGAAATATTGAGATGTGCCAAGTCAGAATGGAATTGGATGTTAATTTCGTTCTTTTATGAGGATATTAAAAATTTTGACCCTTTGTGAGGGAGGTACCAGAAGGAGTGGACCGATATATTCCATCTTCACACCAGACCTTGGATTAATAAAAATATGGCGATGTGTGTAATTTGAAGACAATCGGACTCTTGCGTCACATTTTATAAGAGTTAAAATTATTCATACGTTTGACTCTTTGTGGGGGAGGTACCAGAAGGAATTGGCTGCTATATTCCATCTTCACATCAGATCTAGTGTTAATAGAAATAATGGGACGTGTGAAATATGAAGAGAACCGGGTGCTTATTTCGTATTTTATTATCGTTTTGGTTATTCAAAACATTGACCCTTTGAGGAGGACGTGCCATATGGGGGAGGTCAGATCTTTACCATCTTTTTTACAGATCTTGGAGTTGATAGAAATATTGAGATGTGCCAAGTCTGAATGGAGTCGGATATTAATTTGGCGTTTTATGAGCTTCATGGATATTCACTCTTTTTTGGGCGAGGTACCAGAACGAGTGGGCCAATATCCTTACACCAGACCTTGGGTTAATAAAAATATTTGGATGTGTGTAATATTAAGGCAATCGAAGACGGACGGACAGACATCGCTGGATCAATTCCAAATATCCTGAAATGGATTTGGTCTAAAGAGACCTAGGGTCTAAAACTGTTATTTTGATGAGGCACGTTTGGTTGTATCAAAAAATATATACTTTCAGTAGCCATATGGCTGAGGCTATAATGAAAATTTTCCAAAATTTTAAATTCAGAACTTATTCAAATTTAAAACTCAAGAAATATCAGTTTTTGTACATCCAATATTTGTATGGATTTCAATAAATGCTTTTCATGTTTCCCGTTGTTTTCTCAAAACAAAAAATATTTTCCCTCCTTTTCAGGTAATACCGAGAACAACAAAATTCCCACAACGACGCTATGGCGGAAGTTTGCGCTGTACAACAAATCCCCATCGCCAGGGTTTCGATGGTCGTGACGAGTGCCGAGATGCCAGCTCCAGTGGGGGCATCTCATCCGGCGGCGGTGGTGGTCACAATGTTGGACGTTCGAACTCATTTCGTTTCAATAGACCACGAAATTCATTTACCTCAGCGTCCAGTTCGGGTTTGAACAGTTTGGGAATGGGTGGAGGTGGTGGCAGCATACCCGATCAACGTCACATGGGCGGTGCCAATATCCACACATCCAAACTGAGCGGTGGCAGCAGTGGTAATTTGCTGTGTAAACACATCAAATATTGTTGCCTGCACCAGCAGCAGCATGCCCATCCGCCACAGCAGAAGAATTTGCCGCCACACTCGAGCAATTGCATGGCCCAGCAGCAGCAGCAATTGTTTCAGCAACAACAACAGCATCACCAACAGCAGCCTTCAATACATTTTGGACAACAGAAATCATATCATCATCAGCAGCAACAGCAGCAACACGACTACAGCTCAAGCAACAGTAATCCAGTGACAAATACGGCTAATAATACCGGCAGTGGGTTGGGAGGAGCTGGTATCGGTGTTGGCATGGCCCATGCAACCTCATCGACCCGTTTGGGTCCCGATGGTGAGGACAACACAAGTGGTCCTCTCAATAATGGAGTCTCCAATTGTTTGGGTAATGGCCAACATTCACAACAATCCTCTAAACAACAACAGCAACAACCACAGAAACGTCATTCAATTATTTTGGAACGTGCTTTCGACTTTGGTAAGTACATATCGACCGACCGACTAACTGACACTCAGTGGTGGTCCTCTCAGCGGGCACACACCATGTCTTGTTGTTATTGATTTAAAAAATTACATACGGAAGAGAACAAAGCATCACTCACACACACACACACACACTCACTACTCAGTTCCATTGTTTTTGTGCAACATGCTGGCCCCCGGTCCCTTACAAGGCACTACAAGGATGCGTATGTTGGCAAGGACATAAGTGGCAAAATCAGTTCATCAAAGAAAAGAAACAATGGAATTTTTGCACTGTTTACTTTCTCATTGTGAGCTGGAGGGGTTTTCAATGAGCGCGTGTGTGTGTGTGTGAAAAGTAGCTGACTTGCTGCGAGAAGACAGAGAGTAAATTTCTAAGAATTAGTTAATCATAAAAAGAGTGTTTGAAGAGGATAGCAAACGTGTTTTTTTCTCTCCATTGCCATTAAAGCATTTCAAGTGATATCAGGGCAAAGCCACTAAGCTAAATTAGTTTTCATTAAGGGCAAGGGCCAAGCTCTTTTTTTGAACTGGGGAAGATTGTAATGCTTTATTTGAAAGTACGAAAGATATTCATTAAATGTAAGTATTTTGAGATGGGATAGGAAAACAGAGTTTCCATTTCAATCAGTTCTAATGCAAATGAAAATGTTGTTACAACAATTTACTTCACAATGAGGGAATATTCGGAATATTTATATCCTCAGCCATATGGCTACAGAAGGTATATATCATTTGATACGGCCAAAACGTGCCTCATCGAAATGGCGGTTTTAGACCTTGAGTCTCTTTGGATTAAATCTGTTTCAGAAAATTTGGAGTCAATCAAGGGGTGTCTAGCTGGTTTGTATCCGATTTAGGACATGGTAATATTATTATCAAACTTAGATCGAGTGCGTAGATGGACAATATCGGTGTAAGGTCTTCGACCTTAAAGTCGTCTTTATAGACGACGTTAAATTCGTCTTTAAAGACGACCTTAAATTCGGATTTATATGCGACCTTAACTTCGTCTTTACATGCGACCTTAGAGTCGTCTTTATAGACCACTTTAGAGTCCGATTGTCTTTAAATTGATCGCACAATAACACAAGATCTAGTGTGAAGGTAGGATATATCAATGCACTCCTTCTTGTACCTCTCCCTCAATGGGTCAAAATTTCAAATAGCTACGAAGTTCATCCATATGTCTAGGATGGAGTATATATCGTTTGATACGACCAAAACGTGATCATCGAAATTACGGTTTTGGACCCCAGGTCTCTTTGGACAAAATCCATTTCAAGATATTTGATCGATCAAGCGATGTCCGTCCGCAAGTCTCGAAGAGAG
The DNA here is from genome assembly GCF_030504385.1 of Musca domestica. Classification (NCBI taxonomy): domain Eukaryota; kingdom Metazoa; phylum Arthropoda; class Insecta; order Diptera; family Muscidae; genus Musca; species Musca domestica. Next base: position 17,260,453 of record NW_026712249.1, read on the forward strand.
AACCGATTTTGACCAAACTTCGTACATCGTAATATTATTATCAAAGTTAGATCGAGCTCAGAGATGGACAATAAAGGTCAACTCCTTTTAGTACCTCCCTCAAAATTTACACAGAGAATAATTTACCTGATAGAACAAAAAATAATCGTCCGAGTTTGTCCAAATTTCGCAAGTCGTAATATTCATATTAGTACTAGGTCAGCTGCAAAAATGGACAATATCAGCCTACCCCATCAAGTACCCCCACAAAAGATCAATATTTTGAATAATTATAACTCGTACAAAATGTGAATTAAAGGTGTGATTGTCTAGTTTTGCGGATCTCAATATTTTTACCAACACAAGATCTGGTATAATGATGAAATATATGGGACCACTCCTCTGGTGCCTCCCCACAATGGGGCAACATTTGTATACCCTCAGCCATATGGCTATAGATCTGTTTCAGAAAATTTGGAATCGATCTAGAGGTGTCCGCCTGTCTGTCTGGCTGGTTTGTTCGCACGATAACTCTCAGAGAAGTATCCAATTTGATCCAAACTTGGCACATGGTTATATTATTATTATCAAACTTATATTGAGTTCGGAAATAGACAATATCGGTCAACTACTTCTGGTACCACCCCCGAAAATATCGAAACTTTCGCAGAAAATAATCTAATAGAACAAGAAAAGAGCATCCGATTTTGTTCAAATGTTGCAAATCTTAATATTTTTATCAGTGCTAGGACGTGTGCAAAAATAGACAACATGGGTAAAAAAATTACAACAGTATCACACATTCCAATATTTTAAATAACACGAGTTCTGATGTAAAGGTATGATGCACTTCGATGCACTTTTTATTGTTTCTCTCCCATAATGGGCCAAACATTTTAATTACCACATAATTCGCAAAACGTGAAATAAGCATCCTATTCCTTTCAAACTCGGCACATCCTAATTATACCAGGGTATATATCGTTTGATGCGGCCAAATCGTGCCTCATCGAAGTAACGGTCTTAGACCCTAGGTCTCCTTGGACCAAATTTATTTTAGAATATTTGGAGTCGATCTAGCGATGTCCGTTCGTCTGTCTGGTTGGATAACCCAAGAAGGGAGTGTTTGATTTGGTACAAACTTGGTACATCGTAATATTATTGTCAAACATAGATCGAGTTCGGAGATGGGTAACATCGGCACACTCCTGCTGGTATCTCCCACATAAATTTGTCAAAGAAAATAATTTACCTCAAAGAAAGAGAAAGGATCATCTAATTTTGCAAATCCCAATATTCGTATTAGTGCTAAGTCTGGTGCGAAAATGAGCAATATCGGTCCACTCCATTAAGTACCTCCCCCACAAAGTGTGACGTACAATTTTGTATCGTATTGTATTGAAATTACTTACTTCACAATATTTTTATTAACCCAAAATGGAATATATAGGTCCAGTCCTGCTGGTACCTCCCCCCCACAAAGGGTCAATATTTTGAACATTCATGAAGCTCATAAAATATGAAATTAACATACGATTCCATGCAGACTTGGTACATATCAGTAACATAAGAATTTTTATAAAGATAGTAGACATTCGACCATTCCTTCTGGTACCTCTCCCACAAAGGGCCAAAGCTTTGAATAACCAAAACGATCATATAATCCGCAAAAAGAATCCGGTTCTCTTCAAATTACACACATCACAATATTTTTATTAACCCAAAATCTGGTTTAAATGTGGAATACAACGGTCCACTCCTTTTAGTACCTCCCACACAAAGGGTCAAAATTATGAATATCCATGAAGTTACTAAAACGTGAAATTGACCTCCGATTCCATTCAGACTTGGCACATCTCAATGTTTCTATCCACACAAGATCTGTTATGAAGATAGTCGAAATCGATCCATTCCTTTTGGTATCTCCTCCACAAGGTGTCAAAAGTATGAATAACCGAAACGATTAAAAAATCCGTTCTCTTCATATCTCGTACATTTCATTATTTCTACTAATATAAGATCTGCTATGAAGATGGGATATATCCACTCCTTCTACAGCCTTCCCCACAATGATTCCAAATTTTTATACCCTCCACCATACTATGGTGGAGGGTAATCACGCTATCTTTCGAATGAATTGAGATAGGTGGCTAAAATTTTGCACACATGTTTATTTTTCCAGTAGACAGGTTAAGTTCGTAAATGGGCCATGTAGGTCCACGTTTTCATATAGCCCCCATATAACGGTACCTCCCGATATTCGGTATTTTGATGATTTTAGCGACATTATTCACGGGAATTGTTTCAAATTTGGTATTTGAAGTTCAAAATGGATACTACACCCTAAGACAGAAAATTGTCTGTGCAGGTCCACGTCTTCATATAGCCCCCATATAACGGTACCTCCCTATATTCGGTATTTTGATGATTTTAGCTACATTATTCACCGTTTATTTCAAGTTTCGAATTTGAATATGGTAATGGCTTATGACAAACATTGCCTATGTATGTCCACGTCGTATAGACCCCAAAATAACGGCTATATTCGGTATTTTTAAAATTTTAACAGAATTTTTTAAGGATTTTATTTTTTGAAAATTTCCAAATTCGTTGCAAATGGTGGAGGGTATTAAAAGTTCGGCCCGGCCGAACTTACTGCATTTTAACTTGTTAATATTCATGAAGTTTATAAAACACGAAATTAAGGTCCGATTCCATTCAGGCTTTGCACATCTCAATTCTGATACCTCACCCACAAAATACCAACATTTTGAATATGAATGATATCATCCGATTACATTCAGACTTCGTACATCTCAATATTTCCATCAACACTAGACATGTTATAGAGATGGTAGAGATCGAACCATTTCTTCTGGAAACAAAACGCTTAAAGAAAGGGAAATAAGCATTTTTGCTAACACAAGATCTATTGTGAATATGATATATATCTGTGAACCCCTTCTGGTACCTCACCCACAAAAGGTCACAATTTTCAATATTTTTATCTGTCCTAATTTGCGAAACAAGTAAGCGATTCTTTACAACTTGCTATATCAAAATATTTCTCTCAACCAGAAACCTGAGATGAAAATGGAATTTACGATTTACAAAACATTTAATATAAATGTTCGATTTTCTTGTATTTTTGTCCATACAACTATTTTTATTTGTATTAATATGAAAATGGAATACTTCGGTCGACTTTATCTGGTACCCCGCTCACAGGTTAACAGTTTTTACAAATTATCACATATTTTTAATTTATATTATATTTATTTAGGTCCGATACGTAATGGGGTTATAGACGGTCAACAATATGAATAATCATAACACAAGTCAAAATATATTTAAATAATCGTACATTGGCAGGGAGTATACATCTGTCGGACAAAACCGACTGATAATTTTTAAACATGCTACAAATCAATCATTAAATGTTATTTGGCTCTTGAAGAAATAATCTTAGAAAAATAACGATCTATGGATTTAAGATTTGAGCCCTTTAAAGTTATATTTAAAAAAATCCCTGTTGTTTGTCCTGATTGCCTGTTAAGGCAAGAAAGCCTTTGAACAAAATATGTTTGAAAAAATCCAGTCCTTAAAGAGATAATCTTAAGAAATTCTCGCTTAAGGTCGTGAATAGACTTGAAAATATTTACTTAAAATTGCCATTTTTAATAATTCTGAGATCACAGCTTTTAGATTGCCTAAATACGTTGTTAAAAGCAGCGGATATAGGTCTGGGGTCCTTAAGAAAAATGCTTTTGAAAATCCCAGTTAAAAGAAAGATTTAAAACCCTCTTGTTTACCTCTAAGGGCTTAAAAAACAATCTAAATTATTCTTAAAGAAGGGTTATTGAAAATATTCTTAAATATAGCTCTCATGGGTCTTAAAAACATTTTCGTAAAAAATGTTTTATGGCTCTGATGGTCCTTAAAAAATATTTTAAAAAATCTGAGAAAAAAAGTTCATTAAAAAAGTTTTTCAAATATCAACGGTTACAGGTCGGGAGCTTCTTAAAAAATAAATTTATAAAATTCACCTTTAATTCTTTCTTTCTGAACTGAACGAAAGAAAGTTGAGAATTGTATTCGCTGTAAAGTCAAGTGTTCACTTACTTTCTATTTTCACCGCAATTCTCTTAAGTTTTATTACTTATATTCCCCTTTTTTACACACCCACATTTAATATCGAAACTGTTTCCATTGTCCATGTCTTCATTATCTTCTTACAACGAAAAGTCGGAAATCTCGAAATGTTTTCTCGTATTTTCATTCCTTTTTGTCGGTTTCTTTGTGGGGATTTTGTAATTGTTCTTATTGTTGTTTTTGGTTTTTCTTTTTTTTTCCAATTAATAGCATTCAACCGCAAAAAGTCTATAAACTATTGGCCATTGACAGGGGTTATTTTGGTGTGGCTCAATTCAATTGTTTCTTTTGGTTTAATTTGTGGCTATGGGTTTACTTGTCGCAGTTGAAACTCGAATTGACTTTTGTGTTGAGATTACACGGAACTGTGTAATTATTGAGAGTAATAAATTACGTAGAGAAAACAGAGGTGAACAACATGTTTAAGGTGGATAGTAAATTTGGAAGAGGTTAAGTAGATTAGTATTGGGTGTTAACTACATGGGAGGATGTGTGGCTTACCAAATTGTAAAAATTAAGAGGCTGTGGTCTACTATACGTACGTATGGTAACATTTAGTGTGCATACCCAAAAAAAAAAAATCTATATCTCTCCATCCTTGACTACAACAGTATTCCAAAAAATACCCTAAAATACCATTTTGTACATTTCGAAAACCTCTATCCATTCACCAAATTTAGTACCACTTAGACCTTTTCAAACAACTGCAGTAGACATTTCCGAAACAACCTCCATATCTTATCCACAGTTACATTTATTTCAAATTTCAGGATTTCATCTCTGTAATTTTTACCATTACCTAATTTAGTACAATTATAGTACACATATCCAAAACCAGCACCTTCACTGAACCACAGATACCAACAGTGACATCCATGTTAAATTTTCTGATTCCAGTTCTACCCCTTATCTTATCTACCCCAATACCAAAATTTGTGCTGTTTAGTACTTATCGTACAATTAAAGTACACATTTCCAATACCTTCTCCACATCTTAATCCCAGTCACCAACAGATAACTCAGTATCAAATTTCAGAATTTCAGCTATATCCTTTCAACCGAAACCAAATTTAGTACCATTTGGTATCTTTAGTACCATTTAGTACCACTGTCATATCTTAACTTCAGATACCCAACAGAGACCTTAATATAAAATTTCAGGATTTTAGCTCTATAATTTCCCTCATTATCAAATTTAGTACCACTTTGGAAAATTATAGTACGCATATCCAAAAGAAGCCTCTTCTCGTAATCACGGAAACCAACAGAGACCTCAATATCAAATTTGAAGATTCCCGTCCTATCCCTTCACAAATAACAAACTTAGTATGATTTAGTGTTTCTCAAACAAATATGGGATAGATTTCCAAACAATGGAGAAGTACCAAACACAGATACCATCAGTAATCGACGTATAAATTTTTCGAATTTTATTTCTATGCCTTCACGGAATATCAAACGTATTACCATTTTGTTCTTTTCATACAAATATAGGGTGAGGTAAAAAAAAACTGCTACAAAGTCAAACGCCATAATTTTAAATTTTTTTTTCTAAATTTTATTGAATGAAAGCAAAAAATGTCGGAAATAGCATCAACTTTTAGAATAAGTTTAGATTTGTTCGAATTGATCACCTTCAGCACGCACTATGGCCTTCAAACGGCCAATGAAGCCGTCACACGCTGCCCGAATGTTGCTCTGCGCTATTGTGGCCCCTTCCCGGCGAATCGCTTGCTTGAGGTGATCGACACTTTGGTATTTTTTAGTGCCAACCTCACTTTCCCAAATACTCCAGACACAATACTCCAGTCGAATGGATTGGTATCTGGAGATTGGATGTTGGTGGCCATTGTGCGCTGGAAATGAAGCGAGAAAGCTCATTTTGTAACCATTCTTGGGTGGCGCGTGCTGAGTGCGATGGTGGTGAGGTCTGCGGCCAAAATGTTTGCCTGCCCAAGACTTTAATACACCCTACAGAATATTTTTGCGATAATATTCGGCATTAATTCTGATGGATGGCCATGTCCGATTAATACGAGCGGAGAGCGACCATCGGCTGTTATGGCGGCCCACACCATCACCATGGCCGGCCGGCGCTTGAGTTCAAGTGACCAACCGAAGGTGCACATTTTCAGCTGACCTCTTTGGCAAGTAAACACGATCATTTTGTTTGTTTATAAACTTCTGGAAAACGAATGTTTTCTCATCGGAGCGGAGAAACCTAAATTCGGCTGTTCACGACTTTCGGCGAAGCAACTCTTTAGATGTTTTGAGACTATTTTATTTATGTTGCGGTGTAAGATCTTGCATTTTTTTGGTGTTTCAATGGCTTTACCCTGAGCTCATTTTTCAGTGTTTGCCGAATGGAATATTGTGATATGTTCAGCTCACGAGCCATTTTTCGGCCACTGCGATGCGGGTTTCGATCAAGTCGCTTCTTTACTTTTCGAATCATTTCTGCTGATGTTGCTGTTTTCTTCCGTCCACTTCTTAAACTTCGGGCTACTACGCTACCAGTATCACGGTAACGAGCTATGGTACGAGACATAAAAGATTTATTCACATGCCGGAGTGCTCTAACGATAGCCACTTGGTGTTTTCCAGCCAAATATGAAGAAATCACACTATCACGCTTGAATTCCATCACGAATAACTTTTTTTCTAATGAGCTGTCACTTGAATAATTTTAACAGCTGTCGGACGAGTGGCTTAGAAATTACAGCAGTCTGAAGTTGGTTGCAGTTTTTTCATCTCTCTCCCTGTATATATATCTGCGAACCCCTTTTGGTACCCCACCCACAAAGGGCTACAATTTTCAATACATTTGTCCGTCACATCTTGCGAAACAAGTCAGCGATTCCTTACAACTTTCCATATTTAAATATTTATCTCAATCAGGAGCCTGAGATTATTATGGAATTTATGATTTCGCAGAAAATTGGATATAAATGTTCGATTTCCTTGTAATTTTGTCAAAGCCAATATTTTTATCAGTATAAGATGAAGTATGGAAATGGCATAGTTCGATCGGCTATTTCTGGTACCTCACGCACATTTTTACATTTTCTAAAAGTTATCACATATCACATGTAAAGTGAAGGAAATAGTCGAAATAGTCCAAGCCTGACACTTTGCAATATTTATATCATATTTACTTTGGTCCGATGCGAAATGGACAATATTGGCGCATTCCTCCGGAACCCACTCCATAGAGGATTAAAAATTTAAATAATTATATCAGAAGTCAAAATATATTTAAAAAATCGAATTTAGGCTGAGAGAATACTTCTGAGGGCAAAACCTTACTTTTTAACTTGTTGGTTTTTACTAGGAGAAGACCCCAACCCAAGTTAAATCTAAATTGTTATGGCTTTCCCCAAACCCTAAATTCTCTAGAGATTACGAACGATTCACATTTCTAAGTGTTATTGTTGTCATAAATTTTGCCAAACATGTTCTCAAATGTTCCCACATGTGTCAGCCTTACAAGATGCTGTGGTTTTATTTTCATTCAATTTTTTGTGACGCCTACAAATGTCACGTAGCAGAACTTGGCTCATAAACGCGTTCGTGACTCTGACATTTGGCCAAGTGTTTGTGCGCGGCATGAATATGTCATAATTAATATGAGATACGTACAATGACGATACTCACAGCTGTTCATCTCTTCCTAATTGCATAGAAACGTCAAGGACGAAGTGTTGTGTGTTCTCATGACAGAAGCAAAATTTGAAATAGAAGATGAAAATATTTTAAATTTAAAAAAGAAAATTGGTATAATTAATTCTCATATTACAAATGTACATCGGAGAGAGTTCTGCCAATTCCTTATTTAGTTTCGTGGACTACGGTCGTTTGTATAAAAACTGCGTATGAGTGATTGGAATTATATGAAGTTTATGATATCACTCATACGTTTAGAAACTAGTGTTTTGTACTATGAACTAGATCGACACGACTTTTATTTCGGATTTTGGAGTTTTGATGGTTGCGATTTTAGAGTTTTGTGTGATTTATTTTCACAATTGATCAGAGATCCAAAAAAAAAAAAAAAAAAGTATACCTCAAAGTTGGTGATATGAGAAGGTTAATTTTATGTTGTAAAAATTATCCCACAAGAGTCTTATAAAGGGGGTGTATAGGCTGTTCAGAAAAGGGAAAGAGGGTAAAATTGATATTTATTTACCGCCAAATACATGGTTAGATGAAAAAACTGCACCCAATTTCAGACCGCTGTCATTTCTAAACCACTCATCCGACAACTGTTAAAATTATTCCAGTGACAGCTCATTATATTGTTTAGAAGCGTACAAAAGCATTTTGATGAGCATTTTTCAGGAAAAAAGTTATTCGTGATGGAATTCACGATAGCCATAAGTGGCTATCGCTAGAGCACTCCAGCATTTAAATGTGAATAAACATTTTGTGTCTCGTACCATCGCTCGTTACCGTGATACTGGTAGATGGCGTAGCCCGACGTCAAGGAATTGGACAGAAGCTGGTTTCTTCAGCAAGCAAAAATCATCAGCAGAAATGGTTCGAAAACCATAAAGAAGCGACTTGATCGAAACCCGCTTCGCAGTGGTCGAAAATGGCTCGTGAGCTAAACATATCGCAATATTCCATTCGGCAAATATTGAAGAATGAGCTCGGGGTAAAGCCATTGAAATGCCAAAAATGCAAGAACCTACTCCGCCGCAACAGAAAGCTCCAAATAGACTCAAAAGAGCTAAAGAGTTGCTTCGCTTGGCCGAAAGTGGTGAACTGCCGAAATTCGCATTCTCCGATGAGAAAACATTCGTTGTTCAGCAGTTTGTAAACAAACAAAATGATCGTGTTTACTTGCCAAAGAGGTCACCTGAAAATGTGCACCTTCGGTTGGCCACCAGAACTCAAGCGCCGGCCATGGTGATGGTGTGGACCGCCGATGGTTGATCTTCGCTCGTATTAATTGACCGTGGCATCAGAATAAATGCCGAATGTTATAGCGAAAATATTCTGGAGGGTGAATTAAAGCCTTGGGCACGCAACCTTTTGGCCGCAGACCTTGGACATTCCAACAGGGCTCAGAACCATTGCACTCAGCACGCGTCACCCAAGAATGGTTACAAACTGAGGTTCCTCTCTTCATTTCCAGCGCACAATGGCCACCAAAATCTCCGGATTCCTATCCGTTGGACTATTGTGTCTGGAGTATTTTGGAAAGCAAGGTTGGCACTAAAAAACAACAAAGTGCCGATCACCTCAATCAAGCGATTCTCCGGGGATGGGCCAAAATACCGCAGAGCAATATTCGGGCAGCGTGTGACAGTTTCATTGGCCGTTTGAAGGCCATAATTCGTGCCGAAGGTGACCAATTCGAACAAATCTACACTTATTCTAAAATTTGATGCTATTTCCGATATTTTTTGCTTTCATTCAATAAAAATGAAAAAAATGTAAAAATTATGGCTTCGACTTTGTTGCAGTTTTTTTATTTATGTACTTCTGACAATTGCTTCCGGTCGTTTGTATGAATGCCTCTGCGTATGAGAGATTCAAATTATATAACATTTTTGTTGAAATCACTTATACACCTAGGAACTAATGTACTCAACTATGAACTGAATTAACACAGCTCTAACATCGCATTTTGGATTTTTGTGTAGTTTATTTTTCAAAATTCTCAAAATGTACTTCAAAGTTTGCGGTGTGATTTATGTTGCGAAAAATAACCCGTAAGTATCTTATATAGTGAGTGTTTATTTCAGATTGCTGAGAAAAGGGAAAGAGCTTAAAATTAATTGATTGAATTAATCTACCGCCTTAAATATTTGAATTCCTGTACCTTTTTATTAGCCTTGTTTCCCACCCATTTCGGAAAATTTGTAAATTACACTTTTATTTCAAATTAGCCATTTCGTTTTCAATTTTTTTAATTGAAATTGTTGGCATTCGGGGAAATTGCAATTGACTCAATGCGGTCGACAGCAAACAACTATGAGGTTTATAATTAAACAAAATAATGCGTGTAAATGTGTGTTTTCGCAATGTTACATTTTCCGCTTAATAGAACAAGAACAACAATAATAACATTTATTGCTGTTTTTAATATTGTGACAATATTTAGTTGGGGTTTTTCCTCATTTAACTACTTTTGTGGTTAAATTAATAATTAGTTGTTGCAGAGATTTTTTTTTAATATTTCTATGGAATTGTTAATAAAAAATGTAATTAATTTTTACATTTATGAGGGATTGTTTATGCGATAGAGCGTAACAGAACATATCTGTTGGTGGCTGGAAACAGACATTATGGGAAATATTGAACACGCATCTGTTGGGTCTGTTCGGTGAGAACATTTTTTGGCCCGACCCAGATAACTAAAGCACTTTTAATTGAAATTTTTACTTTTATTTTTTATTTTTTGATTTGGCACCGTAATGTTGAAAATAAGCAACTAAATTAAAAATCAAAAATTTAGGATCTTCGCAAAAAAAAAAAATAAATTTCAAAAATCAAAGAAATTATAATTTTGCTTATCCTGACTGTGGGATTTGAAAGAAAAATGTTTACCAGCCAAATTTAGTACACATAAGTACGAATTTTTAAAACTACCTACATACCTCAATATTACACTCCAAATTTCTAAAACTACCTCCATAACTCAGTCCCATAGAAATCTTATTTCCAAATTTCAGAATTTCAGGTTTATCGGTTCATCACAATTCCAATTTGTACCAAATGTAGTACCATTTAGTGCAGATAACAACAAATTTCAATAACAACCTGTATCAAGCTACAATCCAATAGGGATCTTATTTTCCAATTTCATGATTTCAGCTCTATCGGTTTACCCAAATCCAGATTTTACCAAATTTAGTATCATTTTGCACACATAACTCCCACAGTTATCCCATTTCAGGATGCAGGATCGGTTCGTCCAAATACAAATGGAACCGAATTTACTACCATGTAGTAGACATGAGCATGAATCTCCTATATTTCCTACATGTCCCAATTGTAACTACAAGAGTAATGTTATTTCCAGATTTCAGGATTCCAGCTCCATCGGTTCCCCCAAATCGAAATTGTACCAAATTTAGTACCGTTTAGTCCTTTTTGTGCACATAAGTACATATTTCATAAACTACCTCCATATCCCAATCCTACACTAATGTTAATTTCAAATTACAGGATTCCAGCTAAAACCGTTCTTCCAATTTCAAATTGTACCAAATTTAGTACCATTTAGTACTTTTCGTATACATGGGTACACACCTCAACATTCCCCTCCCATTCTAATTTTCAAGTTTATAGCTATAACCGCTCACATGATACAAAAAGGTACCACGAAATGTACGAAAGGAACTAAAATGTACTATATCATTTTAGTTCCTTTCGTACATTAATAGTGCGTATTTCGAAATACCCGTTGGTAAATCAATCATATACTCCATCAGTAACCCTCATTCCAAATTTAAGAGTTCCAACTCATCAAATACAAAGTATAGCATGTTAAGTACCTTTTTTGCTGTTCTAGTACGAATTTCCAAAATCCTAGCCTCTTCAGACACCTTCGGATCAAGAGTGACCCTCACACACAATGTTTCTACCTTCTGCCATTTTGTTGAATCTTTTTGAATGATTTTAGCGGCATTATTTACCGGAACTATTTCAAATTTGGTACTTGAAGTTCGTAATGAATACAACAGCTTATGACAGAAAATTGTCTGTGCAGGTCCACGTCTTCGTATAGCCCCCATATATTTTTCACACGGTTCGAGTCCTTTAAATTTGGATTTTTAGTATTTTTTTAATTTTTTGAATAGTTTTCCCAATGCTCTTAGACCTTTTAATTTTAATCCAAATTTTTAGAGAATATTTATTAGGATTTTTTAAGATATTTTTTTAGAAAGAAGGAGTTTTTAACCTTTTTTAAGTTTGAAGAGAATTGTTAAGAATATTGTTTTTAAAATGGATTTTTATGGAAGTAAAAATGTGAAGCTGATGAACCCTTCTTAGTTGTGTTGTTTTTTCTAACTTGGTATGACTCAAAGAAGGCAACATTTCCCAATTCTTTATCTTACAACATATTACCCCCTCACCCCCGGTTCTCTTCCAATTATATTTTCCTAACATGGAATTAAATAAATATTTGCTATCACAAACATCGATTTTTAATTAAACTTTATCCTCTTTTCATCTTGTTCTTCCCTTCTCTGTTTACATTCGCCATTAGATGCGAGCTGTGATGAAAGTGACACAATCAGTACCACCTCATCGACACCGACCACGGCAAATGTTCCATACAATGTGCTAAAGCCCATCTTAAAACAACCGCAACAGAGTCAACATCAGGTGGTGACAGGGGCGACAGTACCCTCGTCGACGACGACGGCCAGTCATCAGGTTATTGTACAGCAGTCGACCACAACAACGATACAGCCGAAATCTATTTTAAAGGACAACAGTCAACAACATCATCTGCAGCAGCAGCAGCAACAACAACAGCAACAAATGCAAATACAACATCAACATCGAAGTTTGCCACAACCACCGAAAAATGCTGGTCCCGGAGCATTTCACACCAAAGAAACGGCCCTGCAACGAATTCAACAGCAAAGTGGTCTGCTGCAAGGCAGTCGCACGAATCTGGCAAATTTGGGAGCAGCAAATCCTTTGGGGCACACCAATCATCATTACAATGCCTCAGCGTATGGGGCTGGTGTGTTTGGAGGAGGTGGCGGTGGTGTTGGTGGTATGGGCATGGGTGTGGGACCACGTAGTTGTAGTACTTTCAATATAACCAGTATTGGTAACAACAATGCCAGTGGAGCTGGTACAGGTGGCGGTAGTGGTTTCAATTCAATGACATCCAACAATAATAACGGAACATTTGCCAGCGGTTCCGGCTACATGGATTTGCATTCACCCTCCCATCATGGCTTTGGCAGTGGGAAATTGAGCGAAACTCTGCTGAACACGCATACGAATAGTTTAAGCACCTCGTCGACCCGCACAAATCTCCAATCGATACGAACCCAAAAATCACCGATTTTAAATCGAAGACGTTCTTCGTCGATTGTGGCGAATTTGTTAACGGCTGATTTTAGTTATAATCGTAATGCGGCGAATTCATCTTCTGCTGCGTCGGGAGCGGCCGCTGCTGCTGCGGTGGGTGGTGGCCAACAACAGCAGCCAATTATCCAATCGCAGGCTAACAATGTGGCCAGCAGTAATAATGATGCTACGAATATTTCATCGCTGTCGCACAGTAATACGAGGTGAGTAGCGGAGGAATTTCGTATACTTTATTAAAAAAATAACAATTCTCAAATATAATTAATTAAAATTGTCCTTCGGTCTCTGATTTTTTTTAGTAAGCCATGATTGAAGTGGAAAATACCCTGAGTTCCATATCCATTCAAGTCAACAACAAGTCTCTGAAATCTGGAAAATAAAAAGGGAATGCATCTACTTCAAACATAGAAAGACTTGTTTATGGACCAATTCTTTCACTGGAAGATAGCATCGCACAGTGGGCCATAATCGTTTTTTTTATACCCTCAGCAAAATTGCTAGAGAGGGTATACATACAGGTCTCTTTGGACAAAATCCGTTTCAGAACATTTTGAGTCGATCTAGCTGGCTGGTGCACACGATAGCTCTCGAAGAGAATATAGGATTTGGTCCAACTTGGTATTTCGTAATATTTTTGTCAAACTTAGATCGAGATCGGAGGCTGCTTCTGGTACATCCCCCACAAAAATCTAAATTTTCAAAAAATATATTTTCTGAACAGAAACAGAAACGATAATCCGATTTTGCTCCAACTTTGCTAATCCTAATATTTGCGTATCGGTCCACTCCGTCAAGTATCTGCCTCACAAAGGGTCAACATTTTTAATAATTACAACTCTCATAATATGTGACGTAAGAGTCCGATTGTCTTGAAATTTCGCACATCTCAATATTTATATTAACCCAAGGTCTGGTGTTAAGATCGGTCCACTCCTTCTGGTACCTCCCCCACAAAAGATCGAAATCTTAAAAAAATATAATTTCTGCACAGAAAAAGAAACGGTAATCGATTTTGCCCCAACTTTGCATATCCTTATAATTGCGTCTGTGTTTTGTCGGGTGCGAAAATGGACAAAGGGTCAAATTTTTGAATAATAACAACTTTAATAAAATGTAATTTAAGAGTCCTATTGTCTTTAAATATCACACATCTCAATATTTTTATAAACCCATGATCTGGTATTAAGACGGAATATATCGGCCCACTCCTTCTGGTACCTCCCCCACAAAAGATCGAAATTTTCAAAAAATATATTTTCTTCACAGAAAGAGAAACGATAATCCGATTTTGCTCCAACTTTGCTAATATTTGCGTCAGTGCTAGGTCGGTTCGATCGTAAATGGACAATATCGGTCCACTCCATCAAGTCCCTCCCTCACAAAGGGTCAACATTTTGAATAATTACAACTCTTATAAAATGCAATTAGAAGTCTTATTGTCTTTAAATATCACACATCTCAATATTTATATTAACCCAAGATCTGGTGCTAAGATGGAATATATTGCTCCACTCCTTCTGGTACCTCACCCATAAATGGTCGAAATTTTCAAAAATATATATTTTCTTCACAGAGAAGAGAAGCGATAATCCGGGGTTGCTTCAAACTTTGCAAATCTTAATATACGCATCAGTTGCGAAATGGTACATATCGGCCCACTCCCTCTGGTACCTCCCCCACAAAGGGTTAAAACTTTAAATAATTACAACTCTCATAAAATGTGATGTAAGAGTCCGATTGTCTTGAAATATCGCACATCCCAATATTTATATTAACCCAAGGTCTGGTGTTAAGATGGAATATATCGGTCCGTGCTAGGTCAGGTGCAAAAATGGACAATATCGGTCCACTATATCAAGTACCTCTCCCACAAAGGGTCAAAATTTTGAATAATTATAACTCTTAAAAAATATGATTTAAGAGTCCGATTGTCTTCAAATTTCACACACCCTAATATTTTTATGAACCCAAGATCTGGTATTAATACGGAATATGTCGGCCCACTCCTTCTGGTACCTCTCCCACAAACGGTCAAATTTTTCAGAAAGAGAAAATATAATCCGATTTGGCTTCAACTTTGTGAATACGTATATTTTCATCAGTGGTAGACCTTCAAACGGCCAATGAAACCGTCACAGGCTACCCGAATGTTGCTCTGCGGCATTGTGGTCCATTCGCAGCGAAGCGCTTGCTTGAGGTGATCGACACTTTGATATTTTTTAGTGTCAACCTTGCTTTCCAAAATACTCCAGACTCACTAGACCAATGGATTGGTATCCGGAGATTTTTGTGGCCATTGAGCGCTGAAAATGAAGCAAGGAACCTCATTTTGTAACCATTCTTGGGTGGTGCGTGCTGAGTGCGATGATGCTGAGTCCTGTTGGAATATCCAAGGTTTGCAGCCAAAATGTTGGTGTGCCCAATATTCGGCATTTATTCTGATGCCATGGTCGGTTAATACGAGCGGAGATCGATCATCGGCTGTTATGGTGGCCCACACCATCACCATGGCCGGCGCTTGAGTTCTGTCTGCTGTCGTCGGTCCGCACAAATCTCCAATCGATACGAACCCAAAAATCACCGATTTTCAATCGAAGACGTTCTTCGTCGATTGTGTCGAATCTGTTAACGGCTGATTTTAGTTATAATCGAAATGCGCCGAATTCATCTTCGGCTGCGTCAGAAACGGTCGTTGCTGCGGTGGGTGGTGGCCAGCAAACAGCAGCCAATTATTCAATCGCGAGCGGAGATCGACCATCGGCTGTTATGACGGCCCACACCATCACCATGGCCGGCGTTTGAGTTCTGGCGGTCAACCAAAGGTGCACATTTTCAGCTGACCTCTTTGGCAAGAAAACACGATCATTTTGTTTGTTTATAAACTTCTGGACAACGAATGTTTTCTCACCGGAGAAAACCAAATTCGGCAGTTCATCACTTTCGGTCAAGTGATGCAACTATTTATCTCTTCGAGTCTGTTCTGTTGCGGCGGTGTAAATTCTTGCTCTTTTTGGGAACTTTTTGGGAATGGTTTTACCCTGAGCTCATTTTTCAATATTGGCCGAATGGACTATTGCGATATGTTCAGCTCACGAGCTGTTTTTCGGCCACTGCGACGCGGTTCGCTTCTTTACTTTTCGAACTATTTCTGCTGATGTTGCTGTATTCTTCCATCTATTTCCTTGACGTTGGGCTTCGCTACCAATATCACGGTAACGAGCGATGGTACGAGACACAAAAGATTTGTTCACATTTAAATGCTGGAGTGCTCTAACGATAGCCACTTGTGGTTTTCCAGCCAAATATAAAGAAATCACACTATCCCGCTTGAATTCCATCACGAATAACTTTTGTTCTGGAAAATTCTCACCAAAATGCTTTTGTGCACTTGTAAACAATATAATGAGCTGTCACTGGAATAATTTTAATGTGGCTAAAAGGTCAAAATAAAGAATATAGGGCGTTACCGTTGTATGGGGGCCATATGAAACATGGACTAATTTCGAAGCTCTGCGTCTAATAATAGGTGATGATTCTTGACTTCAACAGACGAACTAAAAAGCAGAGATCGTTAACTCGACTATGCTACTATTTTATGGGGCCTCGAAACATATTTGAAAGAGCTCCAGGAGGAATTACAAATTTAAGGTAGGGAGGGTATCCTAAATTTGTAATTCCTCCTGGAGCTCTTTCAAATATGTTTCGGAGACCCCATAAAGTTCCATGGTGAAGGGTAAAAAATCAGAGCTCAGATTTGTCCGTTTTTATTCGTGAGTGAAACATACTAAGAGTAGGAGATTTGCACAATGTTCGTCGTCTACTCTGTTGTTTTATGTTGGAAGCGCTGACTATTTACTCTTGTTTGAAAAATAAGAGTGGGAGTCAAAATGCTCTAAAAAGAGTAAGAGTTGAATCTAAGAGTAAAATTAACTGTCGGACGAGTGGTTTAGAAATGAGAGGAAAAGTCTGAAGTTTTGTTGCAGTTTTTCATCTCTCCCTGTATTTAAGCATTCGAACATTGGCTGAGGGTATATATCCGTCCGCAAAACCCACTGATACTTGTTAACTTGTTTGGTTCCTATTGATTAAAATTTTAAAAGTTTCTCCCATGGTACAGGGTGATAAAAGAATGCCTTGTTTTGAAATATGCCGCTTGAATTTGTAATTTTATATTCTATACTAAACATCCGATACTTTCAACACATTCCATTAAGTGCCTTGTGTGTTTCAGCTGACATTCAAAATTCCCACACATTGAGTGATTGAATGGCTGTCTAATCTGTCTGGCCTATGAAAATGTTCCTTTGTGGCTGTTTTTCCTTTGTTGATGTTCGTCTTTGCGGCCGTCAAACATGAACTTGAAAATATCAGTTTTCTTTGTAAATGGCAACAAAAAATGTAGATGGCATAGATATGCATTTTAAGTACATACATCATTATTCAGGATTACGAGCTTTTTCACCCACCTTCTTTGCGCAAATCACCTTGGTCATGCAAAAAGGCCATAAAAAGGCTGAAGAAAAAAAGGTTTTCATGTTTTCCAAGCTTTCCATTTTTATGGTATCCTTTAAAAAAAAAACGTTTGCCTGATACTCTAGAACATGAACTATCCATGAGTACCTTATCCTTAGCCATTTCGATAGCATCTCATTATTAATTCATAAACAATTTTTCAATATTAACAGCCCAGCAAAAAGAGGGAAGGGGGGGAGACAGAGGAAAAACATAATTTCCAATTTTCTGCACAAGAATGTCCCTGCTAGTCCTGATGGCCTGATCCAGTTTCTTTAACGGAAGTTGGGAAAGAGAAAAACAAGTTAAAAAGCAGTAAGTTTGGTCGAACTTCGAATATCCTCCACCATTTGGAATGAATTTGGAAATTATAAAAAAAAAAATAGATTCCATTTAAAATTCTCTTAAACCTTAAAAATATTGAACATAGCCGTTAATTGGTGTCTCTACGACGAGATCTAAATTCGAAACTTGAAATAAACGGTGAATAATGTAGCTAAAATCATCAAAATACCATATGTAGGGAGGTACCGTTATATCGGAGCTGTGCGAAGACCTGGACCAGCATAGACAATTTTCTGTCACAGGCTGTAGCATCCATTACGAACTTCAAGTACCACATCTCAAACAAATTCGGTGAGTATTGCACCTAAAATCATCAAAATACCGAATATGGGAAGGTACTGATATATGGGGTCTATACGGAGACCTGGACCTGCATGGTCAATTTTCTGTCACAGGCTGTAGCATCCATTACGAACTTTAAATACGATATCTCAAACTATTTCGGTGAGTATTGTACCTAAAATCGTCAAAATACCCAATATAGGGAGGTACTGATATATGGGGCCTATACGGAGACCTGGACCTGCATGGACAATTTTTCTGTCACAGACTATAGTTCCTATTACGAACTCTAAATAAGTAGTTTGAAACTACTCCGGTGAATAATGACGCTAAAATCATCAAAATACCGAATATAGGGAGGTACCGTTATATGGGGGATATACGAAGGCGTGGACCTGCATAGACAATTTTCTGCCTTAGGCTGTAGTATCTGTTGCGAACTTTAAATACCAAATTTGAAACAATTCTGGTTAATAATGTCGCTAAAATCATCAAAATACCGAATATTGGGAGGTACCGTTATATGGAGGCTATATGAAGACGTGGACCTGCACACGCAATTTTTTGTCATAGGCTGTAGTATCTATTGCGAACTTCAAATACCAAATTTGAAACAATTCTGGTTAATAATGTCGCTAAAATCATCAAAATACCGAATATAGGGAGGTACCGTTATATGGGGGCTATACGAAGGCGTGAGCCTGCATAGACAATTTTCTGCCTTAGGCTGTAGTATCTGTTGCGAACTTTAAATACTAAATTTAAAACAATTCCGGTGAATATTGTTGCTAAAATCATCAAAATACCGAAAATATAGGGAGGTACCGTTATACGGGGGCTATATGAAGACGTGGACCTGCACACGCAATTTTTTGTCATAGGCTGTAGTATCCAGTGCGAACTTCAAATACAAAATTTGAAACAATTCCGGTGAATAATGTCGCTAAAATCATCAAAATACCGAATATCGGGAGGTACCGTTATATGGGAGCTATATGAAAACGTGGACCTTCATGGCCCATTTACGAACTTAACCTGCCTATCGGAATAATAAACATGTGTGCAAAATTTTAGCCTTTTATCGCAATTCGTTCGAAAGATAGCTTGATTGCAACTGACGGACAGACAGACAGACGAACGACGCTAAATCGACCTAGAATTTTACGCTGATCAGGAATATATATACTTTGTTGGGTCTAACATGAATATTTCAAGGAGTTACAAACGGAATGACAAAGTTAATGCACCCTCCATAGAATGGTGAAGATTTTTAAAAGGGGGGAGGCGGAAACAAAGGAAAAACATAATTTCCAATTTTCTGCACAAGAATGTTCCTGCTAGTCCTGGCCTGTTCCAGTTTCTTTGACAGGAGTTTGGGGGAAGCAAGAAAAAAACATAAATTTCTTGTTTGTGTTTTCTTTTGAGCTTGATTAAATGGAATTTAGTCACTTCGTTCTGAGTGTCATATGGGCATGCCATGCCAGGCTATGTTGCCAACCAAGGATATGCCTTTGGATAATGAACGTGCCACATAACATTTTCTTTGCTGCCCTTTTGTTGAACAATGTTGTCATTCATTATTATTACTCTACACCATTCACAATTTGCATGTTGCACGTGAACTTTTAATGTTGCAGGTCTGTGTTGTGTTGTTGTTGTTATTCTTGCTTTTCTTGGCTTCACTTTATCGTTCTCAAGAATTATGTTATTCATCCAGAGTCATGGTTAGGTTATTATGGCCCGTAAGAAGAGAGCATTAAATACGTTGGTGTATAAAAATAAATTGCTGTGAGAAGAGAGAGGGGCTGGGAACACCACAACACGAATAGTTCGTGTTGCCTCGAGGCCGGATAGCGGGGTGGAGATTAGTAAGTTATTATGTGTAATTTTTATGATGATTTATGGCAAGCGTCTTAATAATCAGTTGGGGGTGTGAGAAAGATATTCTTTGATTTTTAAAATGCTGTCAAGCAAAGGTAATGTGGAAGGATAGTAGTAATAATGAAAAGATAGAGATATTTAAAAGGCGGTTTGTATTCATGATTGGGCAAATAAATCAAAGTTATAATAAACTAAGTAAGAATTGATTATAGAGGGCAGGATAGAATACGTTATATGTTATTTTAGTAATTTATAAGAATATTATTAATTTAAATCGTTTTTAGTATAAAGAAATGGGTGGAAGCAGAGCTTTAATTATGAATTTTTGAGAATTTTTTTCTCTGTAGCTGTAGAGCAATAATCAATGGATTTTTAAGAATACTTTTTCCAATGTTTCTGCACAGCTACAATGACGTTTAAATAGTGACCTTAATATAGGAGAGAATTTTTTAAAAAAAATTGGATTAAGATCCCTTTGATTTAAGGTATATAACGTCTTCAACAGTGTATAGAATAATAATAGGATTAATTTGGCCCTCACATTGTACAAAGGCACCTTTCCGGATTTTTTTTTACAAAATGGCTGAGAACTCTCTTTAAACGGGATCGTAGTAGGTCAAATTACACTTTGGAACAGATTTCAATTTTTTTTTTTTCGAAAATTACTGCGAAAATCTAGCAGATTACCAAAGTATAGCTAAAACAAGTTAAGAAGTATCAGTCGGTTTTGTCGACGTATACCCTCAGCCATTGTTTGATTATTTAAATATATTTTGACTTCTGATATGATTATTCAAATTATTCATACTCTATGGAGGGTCAGGAATGAGCCAATACTGACCATTTCGTATCAGATCGATATCGACTACTTCCTTCACTTTATATGAGATATGTTATAATTATAACCTCATTCATATGGCAAGAAATTGTATATATCATTTGATACAGCCAACACGTACCTCATCGAAATAAGGGTTTCAGACTCGGGGTAAAGCCATTGAAATTCCAAAAAGTGGAAGAACTCACACTGCCGCAACAGAAAGAAAATAGACTCAAAAGAGCTAAAGTGTTGCTTCGCTTGGCCGAAAGTGGTGAACTGCCGAATTTGGTTTTCTCCGTCTCCGATGAGAAAACATTCGTTGTCCAGCAGTTTGTAAACAAACCAAATGATCGTGTTTACTTGCCAAAGAGGTCAGCTGAAAATGTGCACCTTCGGTTGGCCAACAGAACTCAAGCGCCGGCCATGGTGATGGTGTGGGCCACCATAACAGCCAATGGTCGCTCTCCGCTCGTATTAATCGACCGTGGCATAAATGTCGAATATTATCGCGAAAATATTCTGGAGGGTGTATTAAAGTCTTGGGCACGCAAACATTTTGGCCGCAGACCTTGGACATTCCAACAGGACTCAACACTATCCCACTCAGCACGCGCCACCGAAAAATGGTTACAAAATGAGGTTCCCCGCTTCATTTCCAGCGCACAATGTACCACCACCAAAATCTCCGGATACCAGTCCGCTGGACTATTGTGTCTGGAGTATTTTGTAAAGCAAGGTTGGCACTAAAAATACCAAAGTGTCGATCACCTCAAAATCGTGCCAAAGGTGACCAATTCGAACAAATCTAAACTTTTTCTAAAATTTTATGCTATATCCGACACTTTTTACTTTCATTCAATAAAATTAAAAAATAAATGCACAAATTAAGGCGGTTGACTTTGTTGCAGTTTTTTATCACACCCTGTAGATTATTTCAGAAATTCATAAGAAAATTATTAATTTTAATGGTTTATAGTACATAGAAGCGAATAAAGCTGAAAGCGGAGCTATAATTATGAATCTCTGAAGAAACTTTTTTTCAATCTAGCTGCAGAGGTATAATTATGGGTTTAAAGAATAGCTTCAGCGAACCGAATAATGACGTTTTAGAAGTTCACATAGCAAGTAACCTGAATAGACGCGCATGTTCAGATCACTTCCAAATTTTTCTAGAAATTTTGGATTAAAATTCTTTGGAAGTTATGTGTTCTTCTGTCTTCGACAGTGCAGAAAATAATACTTGGTTTGTTTTGGTTCTCAAATGAGACAGCAAAGTGGTATTTTAGGTCTTTGTTCACAATATGTTTAAGAATTCCGTTTAAAGGGAATGGTAGTGAGTCAAATTACACTGTGCGACAAGATTCAATTTTTTCAATAATTAACGGAAAAATCCAGTATATTATGAAAGTAGGTCTTCAACGAGTAAAAATGTCGCTATGTTCGGAACTAGAAAAATTTCAAAAAAAAAAACAAAAAAAACCGACTACCACTTAAATGAAAACCGTTATGCGGGGACTTTACGAAGACGTGGACATGCATACGAAATTTTTTGCCATAGGTTGAAGTATCCATTAAGATCTTTCAATACGAAATTTGATACGGTTCCGGTAAATAATGTTGCTGAAGTCATCAAAATCCCGAATATAGGGAGGGCTACTACTACGAAGACGTGGACCTGCATTCAAAAATTTTTGTCACAGGCTGTAGTACTCATTACGAACTTTAAATATAAAATGTGAAATAATTCCGTTAAATATGAAAATACCGAATATCGGGGGTACCGATATATGGGGGCTATACGAATACGTGGAACGAAATTTTGACAGTATCAAATGATATATACACTCTGTAGCCATATGTCTGTGGGTATATTTATACTCGTCAAATTTAGTGCCAATTGATTAAAATTTAAAATAAAGCTTATAATCGTTATTGAAAACAGCAAACTGAAAAATCCAAGATTATAGAAAAAAAATATTCCTTAAAATCTGTGAGTATAGCTCTACATGAATAATATAAAATAAAAATATGCAAATATAGCTCCGCATATTCTTTTTATTAATGTAGAGCTCTACTCGCAGATATTAAGCAATATATATTTTTTTGTTATTGTCTTGGATTTTTGAGATTGCTTTTTTTTTCAATATTTCTGAGGAACTATACTCAATATTATTATAGATTATATTTTTTTTATTATATTATATTTTTTTAATATTCGTACGGAGGTTTAATTGTGAATTCTAACTGATATTAGTTCGATTTTTCCGGATAGGTATACTTGTGCATTTTATAGAATATTTGCTCCAATTTTTCATTTTTTTTTTAAATATTCTGCGGTGTTATAATCGTGGATATTGTAAGAATATATATATTTTTAATATTTCGGCAAAGCTATAAATCTGGATTTGAGGAATATTTTTGCAATACTTCTGAAGAGCTATAATCGTGGATTTTTTTGGAACAAATATTCTATGTTTTTATAGAATGTTATAATGGAACTACATGTGATCGTATAAGAAATATTTTATCTTTATTTCTGCAGAGCAATAATTTTTGATTTTAAAGCATATTTTTTCAACATTTCTGCAAAGCTGTAATTGTAGATTTATAAGAATTTATTTTTTATTTTTCTGCGGATCTATGGATTTTGAAAATTTTTCGTGCCTTTTTTGAGAATATATATATTTGTTTAATTTTCTATAGAGACAATATCATGGATTTTAAGAAAAATTTTAATACTTCTGCGAAGCCATCGTCGTGGTCTTTTGAAGAAGAAATGTTATGATACATACATCTCTAATCTCTCAGAGCTATAATCGTTTATTGTTAAGCATCTTTTTTCTAAAACTTCAGAGAATCTAAAATAATTATTCAATATTTTTGTGGAGATATAACATATTTTTAATATTTTGGCGGAGCTATAATTGTTCGGTTTTACTCAAGCATTAGTATATTTCTGCGGTGCTGTAATTTTAGATTTTTAAGAATATTTTTAATATTTCTGCGGAGCCGAAATTATAGATTTTAGAGTTTTTTCAATGTTTCTGTAGAACTATAACCGTGAATTTTAAGGACATTTCTTTTTTTTAATTATACCCGTCCGTATGTCTCCCAAAAGAAATATACCAGTAATCATTTTATCGAATTAAAATTAGTCCCGATAATGGGTTTCTTATTTGCTCTTGACTAAATCTCTTGGTATAGCCCCCATTATACAAAACCTTGCCTGGTGTAGGGTTCCATATTACCACTATTATTTTACATTTTTCATTTCAAATTCTTAAATCAATTTCAAGTTTTGCTACCTTGTGTCATTGAAACTATATCCGCCTTAGTCCCACCTCTTCATTCGTAAACCACTTTAAACCAAAACATGATTATATCAACCTCCTTGCCACATTTTGCAATAAAACTTTACTTCAGAACACGAAATTTAATTGCAGTCCTCGTCACATCGTCGTGCCATCGTCTTTAACTCATTCCGGCAATGAAAAAACTCGGCATGCAAATATTACCCAGAGAATAAATCATACCTGGGAATCAGCGTTAAACTTTAAAGTGGAAACGGAAACAACTGCCACAACTCCACACAATCGCAGGAAGCGCGCTCGAAATAGCGTATGCAACGTAACACGTAAAAACACTGCATATAGACCAGACACATACATTCACACTGACACACACACACGCAAACGCGCAAACACTCAATGCAGTTTTAACACACAGAACTCATATCGCTTTGGGGTAGAGATGTAGCTGGGCTCATTTACATTTCATGTAGATTGTTTTGATACGCATTAAAGGGGGTTATTACAGAGGGGCAACTTTATAGAGGACCTGTTTTCTTCTATAAGTGATGTAATGATCCGTCAAAGCTATATTAAAACCAGTAAAGAAAGTCTTAAAGTCGGGCGGGGCCGACTTTATGATACCCTACACCACTTTCCTATTTTAGTAGAGCTCCACATAACAATTCAAAGCTTTCATAGGAGAATTCAATCATACACGCTATGATTATAGCTATAATTTAAAGTTCAAAGGACTAAATATGCCGAAACATTTGTATCTTTTAAAATCGGACTTGTATTGCCCATTTGGTGCACAATTAGTTTGAAATCGGATAAAAATATATATGGGAGCTATATCCAAATCGGAACCGATCTCGACTATATCTATATCTAAACCGATCTTCACCAAATTTGACATACTAGCTTCCAGACTCAATTCGGTCGTAAGTGCCAAATTTCATCCAATTTGGGCAGATATTAGACGTTTGGTGCACAATAAAAGGTAAATCGGACAAAGTTATATATGGGAGCTATATCCAAATTTGAACCGATCTCTATAAAATTTAGCAAATGTATTTCTGAGCTGTATTTGATATGTTACCCCAAATTTTGTTGTTGCAGAGTGCATATTACGGCTGCGGAGGGCAAAAATAACAAATCGGATGAACAATATATATGGGAGCTTTGGCTATATCTGAAGCGATTTCGATCAAATTTGGCATACTTATTTTCAGGCCTAATTTGGCTGTGTGTGCAAAATTCCATACTATTCGGACTGATATTACACGTTTGGTGCACAATAAAAGGCAAATCGGACGAAGATATATATGGGAGCTATATCTAAATTTTGACCGATTATCTTCAATCTCAATAGGGTTCGTCCTTGGGCCAAACAAACGATTTGTGCAAAATTTTATCTGGATAGGGCAATATGTACATTGTTTACAAAAATACATGGACAGACGGATAGACGGACGGACGGACAAGCATAAATCGACCCAGAATGTGATTCGATGCAGATCATCAAAAGGAACTATGGGTCTATTTCGCTTCCTTTTGCCTGTTACAAACAAATACACAAAGACATAATACCCTGACCACCTTGTGGTGTAGGGTATAAAAAGAGTAAAGTAATTGACTGACGGAATCTTGAGATTTTGGGTGAGGGTCGCCCTTGGTCCGAAGGGGTCAGATGAAACTGGGTTTTTGGAAGTTCACACTAGAACGGTAGGAAAAGTATTATGATGAACTACCCTTTGTATTTGAGGAAGCAGTAGAGCTACAGCTCTTAAATTTGGAATGTGGGTCACCGATGGATTGTATGATAAATGTACCAAAGGTTTTTTGGAAATTTGCAGTACCAGTGTACAAAAAGTACTAAAATGTGCTACATTTGGTACCATTTCGTATCATGTGAACGGTTAGAGCTAAAAACTTGAAATATGGAATGGGAATCAAGGTTGAGGAGTAAGGTCGATGTAAGGAGGTAGTTTTTGGACACGTGTACTCATGTATACGAAAAGTACTAAACTGTACTAAATTTAGTACAATTTGAATTTCGAGAAATGGATGAAGCCGGAATTCTGAAAAATTAAATTAAAATTTCTGGCGAAGTGTATTATTGGGATATGGAGGTAGTTTTTATACCCTCCACCTTGAAAAGGAGGGTATATTAACTTTGTCATTCCGTTTGTAACATCCTTAAATATTCGTCGTAGACCCCATAAAGTATATATATTCATAACCAGCATAAAATTCTAAGTCGATTTAACGATGTCCATCTGTCTGTCCGTCTGTCTGTCTGTCTGTCTGTCTGTCTGTCTATCTGTCTATTGAAATCACGATACAGGCCACATTATTGGACGTAGAGCGCCAATATTTAGCAGAGCAATTTGTATTGTGTCTAGGATGGTTGGTATTGAAAATGAGATATATCGGTCCACGTTCTGGTATAGTCCCCATATAACGGTACCTCACGATATTCGGTATTTTGATTATTTTTGCAACATTTTTTTCACGGATTTGTCTGAAAATTGGTAGTTGTAGATCATAATGGGTCTCAGTTCGTGTGGCGAGTCATTGTGATTATAGGTCCACGTTTTGGTATAGCCCCCTTTTAACGGTACCTCCCGATATTCGGTAATTTGATGATTTTTGCCACATTTTTTCACGCATTTGTCTGAAAATTGGTACTTGTAGGTCAAAATGGGTTCTAGCTCCGTTGGCGAAACATTGCATGTGTAGGTCCACGATTTGGTATAACCACCATATAACGATACCTCCCGATATTCGGCATTTTAATGGATTTTGCCACATTTCTTCTAATGTTTCCTTTACCCTAAGGTGGAAGGTATTACAAGCTTGGAAAAGTATTAAATGGTACTAAATTTGATACAATTTCAATTTTGGGAACCGATAGAGCTGGAATGCTATAATTTATAAATAAGATTACTATTGCATTGTAGCGCATGTAGTTTTGGAAATTCGTACTTATGTGTACTAAATGGTACTAAATTTGGTACAATTTCAATTTTGTGTGAACCTGTAGAGTTGGAATAGTGAAATTCGGAAATATGATATCTATTGGATTGTATGATTTAGGGGGTTATTGAAATTTGTAATTATGTGTAATTTGGAACAATCTCGATTCGGGTGAACCAATAGAGCTGGTATCCTGAAACTTGTAATTAAGATAACTGTCGGAGTGTAGGATTGAGAAATGAATGTACCTTTGCAAATTTGTACTTGTATGTGCTAAAATGTACTAAATTTAGTACAATTTAGATTTGGGTGAACCCATAGAGCTGGAATCCTGAAATTTGTAATTAAATTACTGTTGGAGTATAGGATTGGGGTATGTAGGAAGATTTTGGAAGTTAGTACCTATGTGTACTACAAGGTACTACATTTGGTACAATTTGTGTTTGGGCAAACCAACAAGGGTGAAATTCTGAAATTTTGACTTTGGATTACTGTGGTAGTGTAGGATTGGGGAATGTAGGAAGCTCTGAAAATTCGTACTTATCCGTACCAAATAGTACTAAATTTGGTGCTTGGAAAACAGATAGTGCTTTAAATCTGAAATTTAATATTAGGCCGGCTGTTCATGTGTAGCCTAAACATGTATAAGTGGTTCCGGAAATATGTACAAAGAGTACTGAATGGTATTATATTTAGTATTGGGTGAAGGGATGGATGTAATATTCTAAAAAATTGATATTAAGATTCGAGTTTTGGCGGTGGTTTGGAAATGCATCCTACAAATGTTCGAAAAGCACTAAATTATACTAAATTTGGTTTTGGTAATCTGGTATCTTCAAATTTGATAATTAGGTCTCTCTTGGTATCTGCTATTGAGATATGAAAGTGGTTTTGGCAATGTGTTCTATAATTGTACGAAAAGTACTAAATGGTACTAAATTCGGTATTGGGTGAAGGAATAAAGCTGAAATCCTAAAATTATAGATTGAGATCTCTGTTGGTATCATGAATACTGATATGATATAGGTGGCTGTGGAAAAGTGTACTATAATAGTACGAAAAGTACTAAGTGGTACTAAATTTAATATTGGGTGAAGGGATAGGGCCAAATCCTCAAATTTTAGAAGGATGTCACGGTTAGTGTCTGTGGTATGATATGTATGTGGTTTTGGAAATTTGTCCTATAATTGTTTGATTCCTAGAAATGTGTGCTATAATTGTACGAAAAGTGCTAAGTGGTACTAAATTTGGTATTGGGTGGAGAGATAAAGCTGGAATGCCAAAACTTGAGATTAAGGTCTCTGTTGGTATCAAGGATTGAGACATGAAAATAGTTTTGGAAATGTGTACTATAATTGTTTGCAAGTACTTATTGGTACTAAATCAAATAATGGGTGAAGGAACAGAGCTGATATTTGGAAATTAGATATTGAGGTTTCTTTAGGTATTTGGAATTGGAGGTGGTTTTGGAAATGTGTTCTATATCTGTACAAAAAGTACTAAATGGTACGAAATTTGATATTGGGTGAAGGAATAGGGCTGTAATCTCGATATTTGATATTGAGGTCTCTGTTGGCGTCTGTGTTTATATAGGGAGCTGGATTTTGGAAATGTGTACCATAATTGTACGAAAAGTTCTAAGTGGTCCTAAATTTGGTATTGGGTGGAGGGAAAAAACTAGAATGCCAAAACTTGATATTGAGGTCTCTATTGGTATCTACGATTGATACATGTAGGTAGGGCTGGAATCCCGAAATTTGATATGGATATCATCGTTGGTGGCTGTGATTGAGAGAAGGAGGTGGGTTTGGAAATGCGTTCTATATCTGTACGAAAAGTACTAAATAGTAATAGATTTGGTTTCAAATACAGGAATAGAGTTGGAATCCTGAAATTTAATAATGAGGTCTCTGTTGGTATCTGGAATTGAGATATGGATGTGGTCTCGGAAATGTGTACTATAATTTTACGTAAAGTATTAAATCGTACAAAATTTGGCATTGGGTGAAGGAATAGAGCTGATGCCCTGAATTCTTTAATCCTGGAATCCTCAAATTAGATTTTGGGGTCTCTGTTGGCACCTTAGGCTTAAATTTGAAGGCGGAGTTGGGAATGCGCTCATATTTGTACAAATAGTACTAAATGGTACCAAATTCGGTATTGGGTGAAGGGATAGAGCTGTCATTCTGAAATTTTATATTAAGGTCATTGGGATTGAGATTTGGAGGTGGGGTTGAAAATGCGTTCTTTTTTTGTACGAAAAGTACTGAATGGTATTCCATTTGGTATTGGGTGAAGGGATAGGGCTTTGGTCCTCAAATTTGATATTGAAGTCCCTGTTGGTACCTGGAATTGAATTTTGGCGGACATATGTATATAAGATATTTTCAGGGAGTGTTGCGCCTATGATCATTATTATTTTTTAATTATTTTCAATTTTTTTTTTTTATTTTTTCCGAACTATTATTGGGGAATATTTAAGGTCCACATTTTTTAAAAATATTTTTCGAAGTATTTTAAAAATGTTTGCTATATAAATATGATTTCAAAACAAACTTCTTTCATTACCTCATTCGAATTCCAAAACTTAAAGGACCTATTAAATACCCCTCTCCATCCACACACATCCTATTTTTCATTTTCCATTAACATATGCATGTGTGTTCGCACTAAACGTGCTTGACGACGACAGTGCCAATCATAATCACAAAATGACTGGGAGAAGAAAATACCACCAGTAATGAATTAGATTTGTTTTCATTTGCAAATGGATTGCCATGGGTTCTGCCACCGAAACAAAAATTGTTAACTTGATGCAGCTCTCTCCGCTTTGGTATTTTGTAGAGAAGAACTTGAACTGATTAGATTATGTTTTTGAAAATTTTTTGTTTATCATTTCCAAAATACATTGTCTAATTGCATTATTACTAGAACTCTATAGGAAATTGTTGAAGGAAGTTCTACAAAATTGAATTACAGTTACTGTAACCAAGGAAAAAGCTTAAATCGCATGGGATGTATTGAAGAGATAGAGGGATTTAATGGAAAGGTAAATAAATTTAGAATCAGTTGGTTAGGGAAATAAAAATCAATGTTTTATTCGATCTAGAAAAGGAGCCAGGAATCCAAAACATGAACAGTGGTTATTTTCCTCGGTGATGTTGTCAAATATTTTAACGAAGTATAATTTTTCTACAATTTTAGAACGCTGTTCGAATTGGGGGATTTAAAGGGAGGATCTCTTAGAATTGTAGATTATATTTCAATGCCCAAATATTAGAAATGAACTTCAAAATACCAATGATTGAATTTACCGTTATTTGGGGCCTATGACAAACCCTGATTCTAAATTGAGCATATTCCATGCAGATGTGTTCTACGAATTTCATTTGAAAATATTAAATTATAGCCAACTCTTTAGGGAAATGTGGCCAGTATTTTTATTAAAATATCAGTACATCCTAAAAAGGTAGTCATCATTTTAGTACTCGAAATGCATAAACGATTATAACTAAATCCTAGAAATAAACAGTAACCTCAATACCAAATTTCAGGATTCAAGCTATATCCATTCATTCAACGGCAAAATCAGTACCATTTAGTAATTTTCGAAAAATCATAATACGCATTCCCGAATCCACTCTTTCTCGCCTCCATATGAAATTTCAGAATTCCAGCTCTATCCTAAGACCCAATCGCAAATTCATTGACATAATTTTCTTACAGTTATAGTATCCAGGTCCAAACTCACTTACTTCTCTCCCCCCAAGACAGCAGCAGTGACCTTGATTCCAAATTTAAGGATTAAATCTCTATCCCAACACCCAACGGCACATTTTTTTGTCATTTTGCACTTTTCGTACATTCATCGTACGCATTTCCACCTCCAAACTACAGACACCACCAGCGACATTCATATCAAATTTCAGCTCTACCCCTTCACCCAATATTGATTTAGTTACATTTTATTCTTTTCGTATACTTAAAGTACAAACCTTCAAAACAACCTCAATATCTCAATTTCAGATACCAAACATCAACATCCAACCTTATTTCATCACCTAATACCCAACTCTGTACCACTTAGTATTTTTCTTATAATTATAGTACACATTTCCAAAACTACCTCCATATTTCAATCGCAAATACCAAGAGAGACCTTATTACGAATTTTGAGGATTCCAATCCTATCCATTCACACAACACCCAGTTTTGTACCACTTTGTACTTTTCGTACAATTATAGTACACATTTCCAATACCACCTCCATCTCTTAACCGCAAACATTAACAGTGACGTCTATATCAAATTTTAGGATATCATACCTATTCCTTCAACCAATACCAACTTTAGTACTATTTAGTACTTTTAGAAGAATTATGGTACACATTTCTAAAACCACACCCACATCTAAATCCCACATACCAACAGAGACTTTTATATCAAATTTCGGGATGACAGCCCTATCTCTTCACCCAATTTAAAATTTAGTACCACTTAGTACTTTTCGTACAAATATAGAATGCATTTCCATACCACCGACAAATCTCAATCTAAAATACTAACAGAGACCTCAATATCAAATTTCGGGATTGCAACTCTTTCCCTATTCTTAACCTCAGACACCAAAACTTAGTACTTTTCGAACAATTACAGGACTCGCCACCAATACTACCTCCATTTCTTAACCACAGACACGAATAGTGGGATCTATATCATATTTCAGGACACAAACTCTATTCTTTCGCCCAATACCAAATTTAGCATTAAAGTGCACTTTTCCAAAACCTCCTCCATATATCAATCCCAGATACCAACAGTGACCACAATATCAAATTTGAGTATTCCAGCCATATCCCTTCAGCTGATACCCAATTTAACACCAAAATGTACTTTTCGAACAATTTTAGTACACGATTTCAAACCACCTCCACATCTCAATCCCAGGTACCAACAAGGACCTAAAAGTCAAATTTTGGGATTCCACCTCAATCCCTTTATCCTATACAAAATACAGTTCATAAAATTATAGTTCATATTTCCAAAACCACGTCCATATGTCCAGGCTACACATAAAAAACAACCTAATACAAAACAACCTGTTCAACCAATAGCAAATTGTGTCAAATTTAGTAGAATTTAGTATCGGTTCACCACAATTCCAATTTGTACCAAATTTAGTACCACTTAGTACAGATAAGTACGAATTTCCAAAACTTCTTAAATATCCCAATCCTACACTCTGACATTAATCTTATTTCTAATTTTCGGGATACCACCCTTATCAGTTTACCCAAATCCCAAATTGTACCAAATTTAGTACCATTTAGTACACTTAAGTACACATTTTCATAACTACCCACATCATACAATCGAATAGAAATCTTATTTTTAAATATCAGGGTTCCAGCTCTATTTAGTACTATATAGTACATATAAGTACGAATTTACAAAACGACCTGCATCCCTTAGTCATTGAAAGCAATAGTTTTCTTATATCTAACTCTATTGGATTCCAACTCTATTGGTTCTCCCAAAAAATAATTGTATTGCATCAAATTTAGAACTATTTTGTACACATTAGTACGAATTTCCAAAACTACCCTCAATCCTACAATGGTATGGTAGGTATGTTACTCCCCAATTTTAGGATTCTAACTCTGTTGGTTCTCCCAAAAATTATATTGTACCATTTAGTACAATTTAGTACCATTTAATATACGTATGTACGAATTTTCAAAACTACCAACATTCCTCAGTCCTTGAAAGCTATGGTAATCTTACTTCTAAATTCCAGAATTCCAGCTCTATCGGTACACACAAATCGAAATTGTACCAAATTTAGTATAATTTAGTACTTTATGTGCACATGAGTACAAATTTCGTCTTCTTCTTATCGCATATCTTCATCCTTCACTCCTCCATATCCCAATTCTACACTCCCAATTTCAAATTTCGAGATTCCAGCTCTTTCCGTTCCTCCAAATTCAGATTGTACTAAGTTTACTGTACTTTTGTACTTTTCGTATACATATGTACACTTTTCCAAAACTACCAGCTTACATCGACTCTACCCCTAAACCTTGATTCCCATTCCAAATTTGAAGTTTTTAACTCTAACCGTTCACATGATACGAAATGGTACCAAATTTAGTACATTTTTGTACTTTTCGTACATCACTGGTAGCATATTTAGCACCTTTGTGTACTAATATCTTTTGAATGCGAATTTCCAAAAACCCAGCCTTATATGACCCCTTCGGACAAAGAGTGACTCTCACCCAAAATTTCAAGATTTAAGCTTCAGCCGTTTCGTCTAGGCATTGATGAATCGTCAGTAGTCAGTCTGTCAGTTAGTCAAACACCCGCCTCCATTGGATGTCATTGATGACATTTTCAATCCTGCAGATGAATTGAAAAATGCCATCCCATTACCCACTTTTCAATATTCTAATAGTTTCAATATTTTATATTAAATTCCCAAACATTTTTCTAACATTCTTCCATCACTTTCTTGTATCTTCCAGAGATCGCATTGCCCTGGTCAAATCGCCGGTGACTCATAGTAAACCTGCTCGCATGAATTTGATACCCGTTGACAGCGGTGGTGTTCTGACATTTCAGCAGGCCATGTCTGGAGCTGTTTCGCCGCAGTACTCGGCCACATCACCGCTGTACGGACGTGGTGATGGTGGCATGGGCATCGCCTGTGGCACCAACAACAGTCATTTAACGTCCTCAACAGTTGGCGGAGCGGGGCCGGCTGGTGGTGCAGCAGACGGGCGGGGAGGTCCAACGACATCAGAACTTGACATGCTACTTGAGGATACTACATCAACTGTCTCTCCTACATCTACGATTTGCTGTAATGGCGGCGTGGGCCCACCACCCAATGGACCTTTTCTGGCCGACACCCCCACCGACATGGAATGCAACGGCCTGAGACACAGGAATGACCATCGTCATGACATGTTTAATGCAACAACGAACTCGGCAAACGATGCAGGTAGAGGAGGTGGTGGCTGTTGCCTTGACGATTTGGACTCACCCACAGCCATACCGCATGAACGCATTGCCGGTGTCGGCTCGAGCCTGGTGCATGGCGGCAGTTCGGCAACGATAGCCCAATTGGGTAATAAGCAAAGGCAACGTATGCGCACCTCAAGTATGCCAGCTGAAAGTAGAAAGGTATGTATAAAATGTGGCAATTGGAGAGGTATGAATGGGCTCGCAAAGACACACACACACAACTACAGGAACACTCATACGCCTACATGTACGCTCTCTCTCATCTTGTATACGCCACCTGTTTAGTTGTGGAATCTTGATTGCATTAAAGTAGATTTATTTGCTGCAATAAGTACGGCCTTGGAGGAAGGGTTGTTGTTGCTTTTTTGCGCATTGTATTTAATGTTGTAGAAAATCCACAGATGTGCGATCTCTTGATATGCCATAAAAACTCATAAAAAATATTAAATTGCCCTGATGGCGTTGAACTGAAACTGTTAACAAGGACTGTACAGCAGCTACCTTATGTAAGATAGGGAAAATGTTAAATAGAAGACTGGATCGAAATTAAAGCTAGAATTCTGAAATTTTGATTGGGGGCTCCGAGATATATGTAGAGGTAGATGGGCAATGTTTTTTTGGTAATTTTAAATAAATTGATACAAATAGGTAATAATAAGAGAGTCATTGGGCGTAGTGGTAATGATAGAATACAGAAATTTAGCGTATTGGACACTGTGCTGGGTAGGGGTTAGAGAATGCTAGGTTTTGCACACCAGGACTAAAAGCATGCCAAAAAGGCACAAAAGGTACTAAACTGTACAAAATTACTAATGGATTTGGATTTACTAATTCCCCGACCTACGAATTCGGAATACAGGTCTCTGTTATAAAATAAACAATTAACAAGCAGTTAAGTTTTACCGGTCTGAATATTTAATACCCTCCGAAATTTCGAGGATACTTGGAAAATTAAAAAAGGAATTTTGTTGAAAAACAAGTAAAAAACAAGTAAGCTAGCCCGTCTTGAACCTTTAATACCCTCCACCTTAGGGTAGGAAACATTTTCACATAAAAGTATCTGAATTCAAGCGTGTTTTACTTTAAACTTCATATACCAGTAAGAAATTTTGCATAATGCAGTTAAACTTGTCAAAAATCATAATGTGAGTGAGACCGTTATATGGGGCAATACCAAAACGGGAACCTCTATAGACAATTTTATACTTCTAGGATTGTCATCTATCAAATCTTGTAAAATACCAAAATTGTAACAATTATGTGGGTAAGTGTGACTAGGGTTATCAAAATACCGAATATCGGTGGGAATCGTTATATGTGAGCTATAGGAAAACGTGGAATTAAATATTCAATGTTCTGCCACTGGGCTAGGACCCATTATGAACTAAAAATTCCATTTTTTTTTATCAAAATATCGAATATCGGCAGGTACCGTTATATGGGGGCTATACCAAAATGGGACCTATGCATACAATATTTCGCCACACGGGCTACAACCCGAATTAAGAACTACAAACACCAAATTTAATACAAATTCGTGGGAAAATGTGGCAAAAATGATAACAATATGGAATAACGGGAGGTACCGTTATATGGTACCGTTATATGGGCCCAGAATGTGGTACAATTTTTCGCCACCGGAGCTTGAACCCATCATGGGCAACAGATTCTAATTTTTAGACAAATCGGTGGAAAAAAATGTGGCAAAAATGATCAAAATAGCGTATGTCGGGAGGTACCCTTGTATGAGGGCTACACCAAAACGTGGACCTATTCATACAATGTTTCGCCACACGAGCTAGAACCCATAATACCCTACAAAAAAAAAAAACAATTTTAACCTATACCAATTTTTGAGACAAATCCGTAGAAAAATGCGGCAAAAATCAACAAAATACCGAATATCGAAAAAAAAAAAAACGTTATATGGGGACTACACCAAAACGTGGACCAATATATCTCATTTTCAATACCAACTATCCTAGGTACCATACAAATTGTTCTGCTTCATTTTGACACTATGCGTCAAATAATGTGGGCTGTATCGTGATTTCAACTCGACTTAGAATTTTATGCTGATTATGAATACAGGGTAGGATGAAAAAACTGCAACCAACTTTAGACTGCTGTCATTTCTAAGCCACTCGTCCGACATTATATTGTTTACAAGCGTACAAAAGCATTTTGGAACAAAATTATTCGAGATGGAATTCAAGCGTGATAGTGTGATTTCTTTATATTTGGCTGGAAAACCACAAGTGGCTATCGTTAGAGCACTCCAGCATTTTAATGTGAATAAATCTTTTGTGTCTTGTACCATCCCTCGTTACCGTGATACTGGTAGCGTAGCTCGACGTCAAGGAAGTGGACGGAAGAAAACAGCAACCTCAGCAGAAATGGTTCGAAAAGTAAAGACTCGAATTGATCGAAACCCGTGTCGCAGTGGTCGAAAAATGACTCATTAGCTGAACATATCGCAATATTCCATTCGGCAAATATTGAAAAATGAGCTCGGGGTAATGTCCTTGAAATTCCAAAAAGTGAACGAACTTACACCGCAGCAGAAAGAAAATAGACTCAAAACAGCTGAAGAGTTGCTTCGCTTGGCTGAAGGTGGTGAACTGCCGAATTTGGGTTTCTCTGATGAGAAAACATTCCTTGTCCAGCAGTTTGTAAACAAACAAAATGATCGTGTTTACTTGCCAAAGAGGTCAGCTGAAAATGTGCACCTTCGGCTGGCCACCAGAACTCAAGCGCCGGCCATGGTGATGGACGTATTAATCGACCGAATATTATCGCGAAAATATTTTGGAAAGTCTTTAATACACCCTCCAGAATATTTCTTGGGCACGCAAACATTTTGGCCGCAAACCTTAGACATTCCAATAGGACTCAGCACCCGCCTCCCAAGAATATTACAAAATGAGTTCCTCGCTTCATTTCTAGCGCACAATGGCCACCAAACCACCAAAATCTTTAGGTACCAATCCGTTGGACTAGTGAGTATTTTGGAAAGCAAGGTTGGCACACTAAAGTACCAAAATGTAGATCACCTAAAGCAAGCGCTTCGCCGGGAATGGCCCAAAATACCACAGAGCAATATTCGGACAGCGTGTGAAGGCTTCATTGGCCGTTTGAAGGCCATAATTTGAAGTAATAGAGCTGGAATCGCGAAATTTAATATAAAATTCACTGTTGGCATCTGGGATTGAAATTTGGAGATGGGTTTATAAATTAGAGCTTGAAATGTGATATGGATGTCACTGTTGGTGTCTGTGGTTGAGGGAAGAAGCTGGTTTTTAAACGCGCGAAAAGTACTAATATAGCACTTGATTTGAGTGAAGTGATAGACATGAAATTTTGAAATTTGATATTTAGATAATTGGATCCGAGATTGAGATATGGATTGATAGGAAAATGTGGTTTTAGAAATGCGAACTGTGAACGTACGACAAGTGAAAATACCACAAACGGAGCCATTGGCTGTTGTGATAGGTATGGATTTCTTAAAATTGGTGTCGAGCGCACTGTTGGTGTCTAGAGTGCAGAGAAGGGTGTGGTTTCGGGAAGGCATACTAGGAATATTAAAAAAGTACTAAATGTTATAAAAATTTAGTATTG
This sequence comes from Musca domestica, assembly GCF_030504385.1. Taxonomy (NCBI): domain Eukaryota; kingdom Metazoa; phylum Arthropoda; class Insecta; order Diptera; family Muscidae; genus Musca; species Musca domestica. The sequence goes on from NW_026712249.1 coordinate 17,298,406, forward strand.
GGTGAATGAATAGAGTCGGAATCCCGAAATATGACACTGTGGACCACTATTGGTATCTGGGATTGAGATATGGAGGTGGTTTTGCAAATGCGTACCATAATTGTACGAAAGGTACTAACTTTGGATTAGTGTTGATGTCTATGGCGGAGAACAGGAGGTGTTTTTTTTTTTTTTTTTTTTTTTGGGAAAATGTGTTCTATAGTTGTGCAAAAAGTACTAAATTAAACGAAATTTGGTATTGGGTGCAGAAATAGGAATGGAATTCTGAAATTTGACATTTGACTGTTGATACCTGGGACTGTGATATGGAGGTGGTTGTGAAAATGTGTTTTATATTTGTACAAAAAGTACTTAATAGTACTAAATTTTGGTTGTGGTTGAAGAAATAGAGCTGAAATGCTGAATTTTGATATTGAGGTCTCTGTTGGTATCTGGAATTGACGCATGGAGGTGGCTTTGGTAATGTGTTCTGTAATTGTACGGAAAGTTCTAAATAGTACCAAAATTTGGTTGTGGGTGAAGAAATAGAGCTGAAATGCTGAAATTTGTTATTGGGGTCTCTGTTGGCACCAGAAATTGATATTTGGAGGTGGCTTTGGAATTGCGTACTATAGTTGTTCGAAAAGCACTGAATTTTGTATTGATTGAAAAATAGAGCTTGATTCCTGAAACTTGATATAAATGTCACTTTTGGTGTCTGTGGTTATTATATGGAGGTCATATTGGACATGTGTTCTATAATTTTTCAAAAAGTACTAAGTGGTACTAAATTGATTATTCGGTGAAGTAATAGAACTAGAATCCCGACATTTTATATTGAGGTCTCTGTTGGTATCTGAAACTTAAATATGGAGGTTGTTTCGAAAGTATGTACTATAATTGTACGACAAGTGCTAAATGGTACTAAATTTGGCCTTGGCTAAAGGGAAAGAGATGAAATATAATTTTTTGACTAGATTTTTTGGTATCTGTTGGTTGACAAATGCACGTCATGCTAGTATGTTATGCAAAGTTTAAAGGTTGTACAAAGGATAATATGTCCTCTATCCGGATTTAGACAGGCAGTGGGATAAAGTTAAATCGTCTTAAAATTAAATGCTGATCAAGACTATGTTAACTTTATGGAGTCCAAGACCAATGTTTCAAGGTGCTACAAATGGAATAACAGTTCTTATTCATATACTGCCCGTCTTACGGTGGAGGGCTAAAAAACGAGGAACTTGTCAGGAAAATCTAATTTGGAAATAGTCTCAAGAAGAAAAGAAAAGGATATCCTTGCCGAACTGTATTTTTAACAAGTAAGCAAAGGCTATAGTCGTTCGGGCCGACCATGTGATACCCTACAACACTACAATATGTTCGAAGTCCCCTTATATCCAAATCCATTTTGGAAGATTTCGTTTTTGAAATAATGTCAAATAGTCCCGCCTAGAGGTTACCCTTAGTTTTTTGACCCGGAGAATTTGGCCATTATTTACGCACTCCGTAGTGTTGTTAAGTAATCAAAACAATTTCACACGAAAGTTGGGGTCCATTTTACAACTAAATATAATCCAATGGTCATCCAAAATGCTAGACTTCTTCCTTGTCCTTAACTCTCTTCTGATTAGTTTTCAATTGTGGCCTATAGAGCGACTACAAAATTAGAAAAAAATGAACTTTTTAGTCCATTTGCACCTCTAAATGTAGATCTTAAGAACAATAGGCATTAATTCTGACCCTAACCCTACTCCATGCAAAATTTCGTGAGGATCGGACGATAATTGCGATATGCATATAATACCCTCAAAACGTAGTGTTAAGGGGCGTACAAATTTTGAGAAATTACAATTCAAAATTGTAAGTCAAATTGGAAAAATCGCACACGATAAAAAATATGACAACAATTGAAAAAAAATCGACTAAAGATATTCACTTTTCTATTGGTATATTTTTCCGCGATTTTCTTAGATTTTATCGTTTTCTAGCAAGAGACCATTCCGTATTGATGGGAATAGTGAAAATCGGCCCAGCGGTTCTTGCAGAATAAATAAGATCAATTCTTTTACATATATATTGCACCTATTCTATATTGCACCTGCTATATATCCGATTTCTTGGCTATTAGCATCACTGTAATGGTCAGAAGTGATCTTTTAATGTATTTGTGATTTGGCTGGGATTGAAAATATTCGCTGTCTAGTGGACATTTTACTATTTTCTTACGTAAAATTTAGGATCTATTTTACCCGCTAATTATTGTCCGATGGCCGCCCAAATTGGTAGGTTGGACATGGACAGACGGACGGCGGACATACATAGCTAGATCGACTCTGCTCGGCGAGATAGGAAGATCCATATATACTTTCCTATGTGGGAAACCAATATTTCGAGGTGTTACATAATTTTTGGCCCAATCAAACTTATAATACCCCCAACACATAGTGTTGTAGGGTATAAAAATGTATAAAATCGCCATATTCTTCGAATTTTAGAAAATATTAAAAACTATTGCCATGAATCCCAAATTTTTCGTTTCAAAGAAGTCAAATTTCCATATATATTTCTCGTTTTCGCACATATGCACCACTAGAATCTTCCATTCTCCTTTTTGAGAATGTCCTTTTTATAATGAATATCAAATTGTCTGAGCACATAGCACAAAAGAACATGGCAAATTCTCAAAAGGCAAGTAAAGACTTTTTCAATTTTTTCCATTCCATCTTTATCTATGATAGGCAGACATCCGCACAAGTACTCATGTATGTACTCACGCACATTACTATGATATTTGGGTATTTCTTTGTCAATCCAAAGTGATGGCTTCATAAAGGACTAGATTAGTTTTTCATGTAAGCCCAAAAAGAAGCAGACGAAGAAGACGAAGAAAAAAAACGAAAAAAAAAGTTTTCGACATCCAATTCATTTACTTGCAGCAAAAACAACAACTGGGGGATCATCAAAGTCTAGGCTGGAAAGTGCAATGCACCGAAACCTATGCATGAACTATGAACTGATAGCAAAAAAAAAAAAGAAAGAAAAAAATTAGGGAGTAGATTTTACAAGTGGCACATGGTTACTTGATATGTTAGAAAAAATGCCAATTAAACCAACTAACTTTTTCGAATTATACAAATCGAAAAATTCGATTTAAGGATGAAACAAATTAAAAAGAATCAGTCGATTTTGCTGAGAGATGTATACCCTCTGCTAATGTTCGATTTTTTTAAATATATTTTGACTTATGTTATGATTCAAAATTTTGAACCTTTATTAAGCAGGTTCTGAAGTAATGGGCAAATATTGCCCAATTTCGTATCGGACCTAAATGAATATGATATAAATATTGCGATGTGCCACGTTTGGACTATGTCGACAGCTTGTTTTATTTTCTATGAGATAATTTTTAAAAAATATTTTTTTGAAATTTCATCAGATATCAGATATAGTCGACCGAAGTATTCCATTTTCATACTTCATCTAATACAGATAAAATTACTGGAATCGGCAAATTACAAGAAAATCGAATATTTATATCCAAGTTATGACAGATAAAAATATTGAAAATTGTGACCCTTTGAAGATAAGGTACCAGAAGGGGTTCACAGATTAACAGGGTGAGATGAAAAACCTGCAACCAACTTCAGACTGCTGTCATTTCTAAGCCACTCGTCCGACAGCTTTTTAAATTATTCCAGTGACCGCTCATTATATTGTTTACAAGCGTACAAAAGCATTTCGAATTTTTCCACAAAAAAAAAAAAAAAAATTATTCGTGATGGAATTCAAGCGTGATAGTGTGATTTCTTTATATTCGGCTGGAAAACTACAAGTGGCTATCGTTAGAGCACTCCAGCATTTAAATGTGAATAAATCTATTGTGTCTCGTAGCATCGCTCATTACCGTGATACTGGTAGCGTAGCCCGACGTCAAGGAAGTGGACGGAAGACGGACGGAAAAGCAACATCAGCAGAAATGGTTCGAAAAGTAAAGAAGCGACTTGATCGAAACCCGCGTCGCAGTGGCCGAAAAATGGCTCATGAGCTGAACATATCGCAATATTCCATTCGGCAATTATTGAAAAATGAGCTCGGGGTAAAGCCATTGAAATTCCCAAAAGTGCAAGAATTTACACCGCAACAGAAAAAAAATAAACTCAAATTAGCTAAAGAGTAGCTTCGCTTGGCCGAAAGTGGTGAACTGCCGAATTTGGTTTTCTCCGATGAAAAAACATTCGTTGTCAAGCAGTTTGTAAACAAACAAAATGATCGTGTTTACTTGCCAAAGAGGTCAGATGAAAATGTGCACCTTCGGTTGGCCACCAGAACTGAAGCGCCGGCCATGGTGATGGTGTGGGCCACCATAACAGCCTATGCTCGCTCTCCGCTCGTATCAATCGACCGTGCCATCAGAATAAATGCCGAGTATTATCGCGAAAATATTCTGGAGGGTGTATTAAAGTCTTGGGCACACAAACATTTTGGCCGCAGACCTTGGACATTTCAACAGAACTCAGCACCATCGCAGCACAGCACGCGCCACCCAAGAATGGTTACAAAATGAGGTTCCTCGCTTCGTTTCCAGCGCACAATGGCCACCAAAATCTCCAGATACCAATCCGTTAGACTATTCTGTCTGGAGAATTTTGGAAAACAAGGTTGGCACTAAAAAATACCAAAGTGTCGATCACCGCAGAGCAACCGCAGAGCAACATTCGGGCAGCTTGTGACGGTTTCATTTGCCTTTCGTGCCAAAGTTTACCAATTCGAACAAATCTAAACTTATTCTAAAATTTTATGCTACTTCCGACATTTTCTGTTTTCGGTAAATAAAATTTAAAATGTAAAAATATGGCGTTTGACATTGTTGCTCATCCTGTATATATTATCTACAGAACAGATCTTGTGTTAGCAAAAATGTTTGTATGTGTGAAATTTGAAGAAAGTTGGATGCTTTTTCGCTTTTTTTGAGCGTTTGGTTTTTCAAAATCTTGAATCCTATGTGGGGAAGTTACCAGAAGAAATGGTACGACCTCTATTTATGGTACGACCTCTATTTATGGTACGACCTCTACTTTGACCTTTGTGGGGAAGGTACCAGAAGGAATGGTCGAATCTCCACCATCTGCATAACTGATCTTGTATTTATGAAAATATTAAGACATGACAAGTCTGAACGGAATCGGATGTTTATTTCGGATTTTATAATCGTTGTGGTTCTTCAAAACTTTGACCCTTTGTGTGGGAGGTACCAGAAGTAATGGTTCGATCTCTACCATTTTTATAAGAGATTCTTTGCTGATGGAAATATTGGGATGCGCCAAGTCTAAGTGGAGTCGGATGTTAATTTCTCCTTTTTTGAGTTTTATGGTTATTACAAATTTTGAACCTTTGTGGGGGAGGTATTACAAGGAGTGAATCATGGATGGGATATCTTCACCATAGATCTTGTGTTAGTAGAAATAATGGTATGAGTGAAATATGAAGAGACTGGATGCTTGTTCCAGCTTGCACTGAATTTTTGTTTACGGACCCTTTGTGGAGGCAGTACCAGATGGCCCGATCTCCACCATCTTTATAGCATACCTTGTGTTGATAGAAATATTGAGATATTGAAAGTTTGAATGGAATGGGATGTTAATTTTGCGTTTTATGAGCTTTATGGATACTCAAAATGTTGACGCTTTGTGGGGGAGGTACCAGAAGGAGTGGATCGATATATTCCATCTTCACACGAGACCTTTGGTCAATAAAAATATTGCGATGTGTGTAATTTGAAAAGAACCGGATGCTTATTTCTGATTTTATGATCGTTATTCAAAACCTTTGACCCTTTGCGTGGGTGGTACCGGAAGGAATGGCCGAATCTCCACCATCTGCATAACCGATCTTGTGTTGATAAAAATTTTGAAACATGAAAAGTGTAAATGGAATCGGACGCTTATTTCGGATTTTATAATCGTTTTGGTTATTCAAAATTTGGACCCTTTGTGGGGGCGATACAAGAAGAAATGATCCGATCTCTACCATTTTTTTTAACAGACCTCTTGTTGATGGAAATATTGAGATGAATGGAATCGGACGATGATTTCGAGTTTTATGAATTTCATGATTATTCAAAATTTTGACCCTTTGTAGGGAAGGCACCAGTCAGATATATTCCATATTAACACCAGACCTTGGGTTAATAAAAAATATTTCGGATGTGTGAAATTTAAAGACAATCACATTTTATATGAGTTGTAATTATTGAAGATTTTCACCCTTTGTGGAGGAGTTACTTGATGGGCTGGACTCATATTGTCCATTTTAGCACCTGGCCTAGCACTAATGCATATATTAGGATTTGCAAAGTTGGAGCAATATCGCATTGTCCATTTTCTTTTGTGCGGTAAATTATTTTTTTGTTGAAAATTTCGACCTTTTGTATATATATATATATAAAAAAAAAAAAATATATATATATATATATATATATATATATGTATATATATATATATGTATATATATATATATATATATATATATATATATATATATATATATATATACATATATATATATATATATATATATATTTTTTTTTTTTTTTTTTTTTGGAAAATATCGAACTTTTTTGTGAGAGATACCAGACGGAGTGTACCGACATTGCCCATCTCCGAATTCGTTGTAAGTTTGATAATAATATTTCGATGTACCATGATTGGACCAAATTAAATACTCCCTTCGAGAATTATGATGCGCAGCAACCAGCAGATAGACAGACAAACTTACGGACGGATATCGCTAGATCGACTCCAAGTGCCCTGAAAAGGATTTGGTCCAAAGAGATCTAGGGTCTAAAATCGTTACTTCGATAAGGCACGTTTCTGGTCGTATCAAATGATATATACCCTCTTTAACCATATGCCTAAGGGTGTAAATAGGAAGTAAAAGGAAGTAAAATGGGTCATGTAGGTCCACGTCTTCGTATAGCCCCCATACAACGGTACCTCCTGATATGCGGAATTTTGATGATTTTAGCGACATTATTTACCAGAACTATTTCAAGTTTAGTATTTAAAGTTCGTAATGAAACTACAGCCTATGACAGAAAATTGTCTGTGCAGGTACACGTCTTCTTATAACCCGCCGATATTCGGTATGTTGATGATTTAAGCGACATTATTTACCGGAATTGTTTCAAATTTCGCATTTGAAGAAAATTGTCTATTTCAAATTTTGTATTTGAAGTTCGCAATGGATACTACAGTCTATGCTAGAAAATTGTCTGTGCAGGTTTATGACAAAAGTGTCGTATGCAGGTCCACGCCGTCGTATAGACCCTACATTCAATATTTTTAAGATTTTAGCAGAATTTTTAAAGGATTTTAATTTTTTGTAACTTGCCAAATTTGTACCAATTGGTGGAGGATATACAAAGTTCGACCCTTCCCAACTAACAGCTTTTTTATTTGTTTCCAATTACCAATGCAATAATTCAAATTACAGATGGTGCCACAGAGAGTTTTATGAGTTACTAGCTGAACCCGGTGCGCTTCGCTACCCCTTTTGATTTTATATGCATTCAAAATTTTATTTACGAATATATGTTGGATAAAGAAAACAAATTTAAAAATTAAAAAAAAATATTGCACTAATTTAATGCGTTAATAAAGAAAATCTCTACAAAAGCAGTAACATGACATGCATACATTTGTCCTTTGGATTTATTTGTCCTTTGGATTTATTTGTCCTTTGGATTTATTTATTTCATAGCAAATACCAAGCGTGCAGGAAACTGCATTTTTTTTAAGTAGAGTGGCATTTCTATTGCAGTTAGTGAATTCGAGATAGCAACATACTTCGCCGTAATAAGCGTATTTCAAATAAATTGTTGTGTTGTTTTTTAGTGTTAGCCTAAGGCGTTTTGGGTCAATGGTTCTTATTAAAATCATATCCCAATCTGATCCGATTTAAATATAATTTTAAAAAAATTACTTTTACACCAAACTCCGCCACACCTTTCATATTTCATTGAAATTGGTGCGTCAAATATGTGAAATCGGCCGAGAATATATATATGGGAGCTATATCCAAACCTAACTAATTTCCAATTAATTTATCACATTTATTATTATAACCAAATTCCGCCACACATTCTGAATTTCATTGGAATCGGTCATATATATCGTGTTTGGTGCATAATATGTATGAAATCGGCCGATATATATATGTTAGCTATATTCAAACCTCAACTGATTTCAATATAATTTGGCAATTTTTGCTGGTGCCAGATTTTGTCTCTCTCGCTTTGGGTGCATCAAATATGTGAAATCGGCTGAGTATATATATGGGAGCTATAATCACATCTGAGCGTATTTGAATATAATTTGTCAAATTTATTTTTGTATTTTGTTGGAATCGGAAATACGTATCGTGTTTTGTGCATTAAATATGTGAAATCGGCGGAAAAATATATATATGGGAGCTATATTCAAATCTGAACCGATTTTAATATAATTTGACTAATTTATTTTCTCATCAAAATCCCGTTACATATTCCAAATTTCTTTGGAATCGAACATACATATCGTGTATGGTGCATAAAATACATGAAATCGGTCGAAAATATATATGAGAGCTATATCCAAATCTGAATCGATTTTAATATAATTTGACAAATGTATATTTGTTTTAATTTCCGCTACACATTCCAAATTTCATTGAAATTAGAGATTCATAGCGTGTTTTGTGCATCAAATACATGAAATCGGTCGAAAATATATATGGGAGCTATATCCAAATCTGAACCGATTTCAATTTAATTTGACAAATTCATTTTGGCTCCCAATTCCGTTACTTATTTTAAATTTCATTACAATTGGAAATACATGTCGTGTTTGGTCCACCAAATACATGAAATCGGCCGAAAATGTATATGGGAGCTATATCCAAATCTGAACCGATTTCAATATAATTTGGAAAATCAATTTTTTAGATAAAATCTATCACACGTTTCAAATTTCATTGAAATTGGGGATACATAGCGTGTTTGGTGCATCAAATGCTTGAAATCGGCCGAAAATATATATGGGAGCTATATCCAAATCTGAACCGATTTCAATATAATTTGGCAAACTTATTTTTGTTCCAAATTCCGTTACGTATTCCAAATTTGGAGACTGTATCTTCAACCAATCAATAGATATGTGCATATAAAATCTAAATTTTTGGGAGGTACCTCCGGTTCTGATGCTATATCTCCAGTTCCAAGTGGAAATTCAAAAATGTATATAGCCTATGTTACTTTCAGGCGATGTTGCAGTATATATGGAAATTTTCAGGAAAATCTATTCAGCGGTTTTCGAGTCCATAAATTACAAACAAACAAACAAACAAACAAACAAACAAACAAACATACAAACATTTTCCTCTTTTATAGATATAGATAATTTTTTGAAATACCAAAAGAGTTTTGAATACCAAATGGGATTCTAGAATTGCAATTAAAATAATACCAATCACAAATAAGATTTTAAAGTTATTCCATTTTGCATTTCATCACACACCTTTTTTGCCCAATTTCCATTTAGATCAGTTTTTTATTCAACTTTTCTCACTAGTCACAAGTGTATTAAATGCACAAAATAATGTATACACTTGTCTTTTTTTTTTCTACATTACTTATTTCTATTTTGCCTTCTTCTCTTTGCAGCCCCGCTTAGCCGACACCAGACGCCAGGCCATACATTGTGCCGACTTGGATTTGGAATATTATCGACTGCGTAGTTTTAGCATAACATCACATGGTGTCTGTAATTTAGGTGATTCTCTGAGGTGATTATTTTTTATTTTCTTGGAAAGAATGAACTTTTTTGTTGTTGTTAATAACTTTCAATGAAATATGTTTTCTTGTTTTATTACAATGCAAATGGTTTGTTTGTTGTTTGCTTTTATTTGCAGAAGTCGTCGCTCGAGGTCAATAAACTCTGTCACATCAACGGGAACATCAAATAGTGGTAAAGATCGACATAATAGGTAAGTTTTATTTAGGGGGAGTACGTAGTAAAAAAATTGTAAGGAAAATGGAAAACTATTGCCTTTTTTTTAATTTTGTAAAAAGAAGTTATGAAAATCTGATTTTTTCGAGTGGAGTAGTTAAGTGTAAAATTTCAAATTGATCTGAAATAAATGTTGAGGATCAGTATAACCTTTCTTCCAATGGAATTGGTATATCAGACAATTTTACCTTTTCCTTTAGTAATTGACACGCAATTGCAATACGTTACGGATATGAATGATGGATGAATCCGAGGTAGAGTTGTACCATGTTAATTCGATCAAACAAACTAGTTTTTTATTTTGCTTCATGAACACCGGTCGGTGGTATGAAAAATCCGCGTATGAGTGATATGAAATATATGTAATCACTCATACGTTTAGGATCTGGTGTACTGAATTATGAACTAGATTGACATAGCTCTACTCTCCAGGTAATTTGAATAAGTAAATAGACAGTTAATTTCGGCCGGGCCTAACTATTAAAACCCTCCAACATTTTGAAAAATAACACTCTTTCAAATGTGTTTAAATGGAACTTCAAATATAGGTTATCAACAAATATCGTGAACTCTAAATTCTCACTTTGGAAAAGTTCCTTTGAAAATAGAGGGCTATACGAAAGCGTCGATTGCTAACCAAAAACACAATTTTTGAACAAAATCCGTTGAAAAATGTGGCAAAAGTCAAGAACAGATCGAATCTTGGGAGTTATCATTGTAGTGGAGCTTACCAAAAATATGAACCTATATGACCCATTTTCAATACTAACAAGTAAAAACTCGTTAATTTAGGCCTACCACCATTTGGAAGGAGCCTTCAAAATTAAAAAAATCCGTCGAAAAATACCTCTTAAACGAAACCGTTATATGCGATCTAATGGTAGATATGGGCCGCTATCAGTAAATTGCTGTCATATGCTGTAGTAACAATTCCGAACTTCAAACACGAGACTTTTACGCAGATCCAGAATACACATACTTTGTAGGACAAAGTTAATATACCCTCCATAGAACTCAAACCAAATATAGTACTAAAACATAGGGGGAGGGTATAGCCAAGGGTACAGCCCTACATGTAGTATGAAGAACGGATCACTTTTTCTAGTACCTTACCCGCAACGGGTACAAATTTTAAATGACCATTGCGCTCATCATATGTGAAATGAGCATCCGGTTTTTTTCGCATTTGCATATCTTCACATTTTTACCCACTGTCTAGTGTGATGAGGATATCTCCTCATCGGTCTACTCCATGTTCCCCATGTACCTTCCCTTCTTATACCTTCCCCAAAAAATAATAACCCTTGCATCAACTTTGTAATTCTCTTCAAATTTCGTATGTCTCAAAATTTTTATTAATCAGAGATGTAGATATAGAATTTATCGATCCATGCAGGCAAAATGTATTAAATTAACCGGACATTTACTGAGGGTATACATCTGTCGGCAAAACAGGTTGACACATTTTAACTTGTTGAATCGTTGTTTTTTATTTCAATTTTTTAGTCCTCACAAAAACTTCCTTCGAAAGATTATAAATTACGTTTTTATATCCCTCCTTTTGTTAAAATCTTAAAAATAACGAATGTACCTGTTATATTTGGGTCTATACGACGACGTGGATCTGCTTAGGAAACTTTGGTCATAAGCCATAACAATATTCAAATGCGAAAGTAAAAAAATTGGTGAATAATGTAGCGAAAAACCATCAAAATACCGAATATGGAGAGATACCATTATAGGGGGGCTATACGAAGACGTTGACCTGCACAGACAATTTTCTGTCCTAAGATGTAGTATCCATTACGAACATCAAATTTGAAAGAATTCCGGCGAATAATGTCGCTAAAATCATTAAAACACCTAATATCGAGATGTACCGTTATATGGGGGCTATACGAAGACGTGAACCTGCACAGACAATTTTCTGTCTTAGGCTGTAGTATCCATTACGAACTTCAAATGCCATTTGAAACAATTCCGGTGAATAATGTAGCTAAAATCACCAAAATACCGAAAATAGGGAGGTACAATTATATTAGGGCTATACCATAACGTTGATCTACATGGCCCATTTTCAATACCAAAAGTCCTGCAGACATTATATACATTTGAGTAAAATTTTATCAATCTTCTTTCGGAAGCTAAAGTGATTTCCACAGACGGACAGATGGACGGACATCGCTAAATCGACATAGAATTTTATGCTGATCAAGAATTTGTCACGCTTTGGTTAGGTTCTCTATGTCGCTTTTACACATTACCTGGTAAGGTAAAAATACATATTCTTGTCTGTGAATTTGATTCGTTATGAGTCGTTATTTTCAGCCTACTGGCAATGTATAATCCCTACATTGTTGTTAATATTTTTGGGATACTGGTAATGTAGAGGGTTGCGTACGGTACGTACGCCTACCAAATTTTGGCTGGATATATTTGTTATGGAAAGCTCTGATAAATATTTATGTGATATAGCCAATGGGTCGCACATAAAACTCTTTTCTTAAAACGATTAAAAATTTCTAATTATAATAGGGTCTTGCAAGCTCTGGAACAATATGTTGATTTTTTTTTAATTTGTTTTAAATCTCAAAAATCTTTCGGCACACTGTGCTATTTATCAAATATTGTAAAACACAGAAGCAACACTGTAAATTATTAATGGTAATAATTTTAAATTGCCTGACTGGGCAAATAGGTACAAGACAAGACAACTGTACGTATGTGTGTGTGTGAATGTACTACTATGACTGTCGCTCATACGCCATATGGGCTCAAATTTATGGAGTAAATAATTTATTTATCCAACAGACACATAAATATTCTCACTTTTCAAAAAAAAGAAGTTTAAAAGAAAAGTACAACAACCATTTAAACTTCGGCTTGCTGTAAAGGTTTAAATGCAGTATATAATTTTTGAAAAACAATTTAATGGGTTTAAGTGGAATTTGTGTTTACATTAAAGGGAGAATTAATGGCAATTCCATATAGTGAGGAACTTGACTGTCATGGAAATGAATCATCTTGGCAAGGATGTAAAAACTTTTGACGGTGAAAATGCAAGTGGATTGAGATGGAGATATAAAAAAACAAGTAAAAAAACATTAAGTGCGGCCGGGCCAAACTTTTAATACCCTCCACCTTAGGGTAAAAGAAACATTAGAAGAAATGTGGCAAAAACCATTAAAATACCGATTATGGGGAGGTACCGTTATATGGGGGCTATACCAAAACGTGGACCTATAATTACAATGTTTCGCCACCGGAGCTGGAACCCATTATGACCCACAAATACCAATTTTTAGACAAATCAGTGAAAAAATGTGGCAAAAACCATCAAAATACCGAATATCGGGAGGTACCGTTATATGGGCGCTTTTTTAAATCATGGACCCATGCATGCAATGTTTCGCCACCGGAGCTGGAACCCATTATGACCAACAAATACCGATTTTCAGACAAATCCGTGAAAAAATGTGGTAAAAAAAACTAAAATACTAAATATCGGGAGGTACCTTTATATGGGGGCTATACCACAACGTAGACCTATACATGCAATGTTTTGCCACACGCTCAGGGACCCGCTATGACCTACAAATACCAATTTTAAGATAAATCCGTGAAAAAATGTGGCATAAATCATCAAAATACCGAATATCGGGATGTACTGTTATATGGGGACTATACCAGAACGTGGACCGATATATCTCATTTTCAATACCAACCATCCTAGACACAATGCAAATAGCTCTGCTAAATTTTGGAGCTCTACGTCAAATAATGTGGGCTGTATCGTGATTTCAACAGACAGACAGACGGACAGACAGACGGACAGACAGACAGACGGACATCGTTAAATCGACTTAGAATTTTATGCTGATTATGAATATATATACTTTATGGGGTCTAAAACGAATATTTAGGGATGTTACAAACGGAATGACAAAGTTAATATACCCTCCTTTCCAAGGTGGAGGGTATAAAAATCATTCGAAATTTATGAAATGTAAATAAGTTAAAAAGTATCAGTCAGTTTTGCCCATAGGTGTATACCCTCAGCCAATGTTCGAGTATTTCGAGTGTTTTGAATTCTGTTATGATTTTTCAAATTGTTGACCCTCTAGGGAGTGGGTTCCGAAGGAATAGGTCAATATTGTCTATTTCGTATTAGAACGAAATAAATATGATCTAAATATTACGATGGGCCAGGTTTAGACTATATTGGGTACATTCTTCACTTTGCATGAGATATACGATAATTTTAAGAAAATATTGAAATGCGCATGAGGTACCACATATAGTTGACCAAAATATTCCATTTTCATACTTCATCTAATACAGATAGATATATTGGTATGGGCAAAACTACAAGAAAATCGAACATTTATATCCACTTTTATTCGAAATCATAAATTCCATATTAATCTCAGGTTTCTGGTTGAAAGAAATATTTAGATAAAGCTAGTTGTAAAAATTGTCGACTTGTTTCAAAAAAATTATGACAGATAAAAGTATTGAAAATTGTGACCCTTTGTGGGTGAGGTGCCAGAAGAGGATCGCAGATGCATATCATCTTCACAACATATCTTGGTTGGATGCTTATTTCGGTTTCTTTGGGCGTTTTGTTTTTCAAAATCATCAACCCCATGTGGGGGAGGTACAAGGAGAAATGGCCCGATCTCTACCATCTCTGTAACAGATCTTGTGTTGATGGAAATATTGAACTGCGCCAGATCTGAATGGAATCGGATGTTAAATTCGACCCTGGTTGAAAGAAATATCTAGATATAGCAAGTTGAAAAGAATCGCAGTCTTGTTTCGCAAGTTATAACAGATAAAACTATTGCAAATTGTGACCCTCTGTGGGTGAATAGATTTTGGGTTAGCAAAAATATTTGGTTGTGTAAAATTTGAAGAACGAGGAATGTTTATTTCGCCTTTTGTTTTTCACAATTTTGAATCCTTTATGGGGAAAGTACCAAAAGGAGTGTACCGATACCTCCGATTTCCATATCAGTTCTTAGTAAAAGTAAAAGATTAAAGTTATGATCGTTTTGATTATTAACAAGTAAATAAGCTGTAATTTCGGCCAAGCCGAAATTTGAATACCCTCCAGTATTCATTACGTATTTCAAATACCAAATTTGAAACTATTCCGGTGAATAATGACGCTAAAGTCATCAAAATACCGAATATCGGAAGGTACCGTTATATGGGGGCTATACGAAGACCTGGATCTGTACAGCGAATTTTCTTTCGTAGATTGAAGTATCCATTACGAACTTTAAAGACCAAATTTGAAACAATTCTGGTGAAAAATGTCGCCAAAATCATCAAAATACCGAATATCGAAAGGTACCGTTATATGGGGGCTATACAAAGACGTGGACCTGCATAGATAATTTTCTGTCTTAGGCTGTAGTATCCATTACGAACTTTAAATACCAAATTTGAAACAATTCTGGTGAAAAATGTCGCTAAAATCATCAAAATGCCGAGTATCGGAAGGTACCGTTATATGGGGGCTATACGAAGACGTGGACCTGCACAGATAATTTTCTGTCTTAGGCTGTAGTATCCATTACGTACTTCAAATACCAAATTTGAAACTATTCCGGTGAATAATGTCGCTAAAATTATCAAAATACCGAATATCGGGGGGTACCGTTATGTGGGGGCTTTACCAAAACGTGGACCTACATGGCCCATTTTCAATACCAAAAGTCCTGCAGACGTAACATACATTTGAGCAAAATTTTATCAATCTACTTCAATTCGTTCGGAAGTTAGAGCGATTTCCACAGACGGACAGACGGACGGACATCGCTAAATCGACATAGAATTTTATGCTGATCAAGAATATATAAACATTGTGGGGTCTAAAAAGTGTATTTCGAGGTGTTACAAACGGAATGACAAACTTAATATACCCTATAAGCTATGGTGGAGGGTATAAAAATTGTGACGCTTTGTGGGGGTGGTACCAGAAGGAATGGTCCGATCTCTACCATCTTTATAACAGATCTTCTGTTGATGGAAATTTTGAAATGTTCCTAGTCGGAATGGAATCGAATAATAATTTCGTGTTTTATGAACTTCACGGATATTCAAAATTTGTACCCATTGTGGGGGAGATACCGGAAGGAGTGGACCGATATATCCCATCTTCACAGAAGATTTTGTATTAGTAGAAATAATAGGATGTGTGAAATATACAAAGACCCGGTTGCTTATTTCGGATTTTATAATCGTTTTGGTTATTCAAAATTTTGACCCTTTGTGGGGGAGGTACCTGAAGGAATGGTCCGATCTCTACCATCTTCATAGCATATCTTACGTTGAGAGAAATATTGAGGTGTGCCAAGTTTGACTGGAATCGGATTTTGCATTTTATTAACTTCATGAATATTCAATATTTTGACCCTTTGTGGTGGAGATAACAGAAGGAGTGAACCGATGTATTTCAACTTCAAATCAGATCTTGGATTGATAAAAAATATTTTGATACGTGTAATTTAAAGACAATCCGATTCTTACATCACATTTTATAAAAGTTATAATTATTCAAAATTTTCCCGTCTTGTGGCAGGAGAGATACTTGATGGATGGGGGAGATACTTGATGGATTTAACCGATGCTATCCATTTTCGCACCTGACCTAGCACTTATGCAAATATTTGGATTTGCAAAGCTGGAGCAAAATCGGATTATCATTTCTCTTTCTGTGCAAAAAATATTTTTTTTTTTTTTTTAAATGTCGACCTATTGTGGGGGAGGTAGCAGAAGAAGTTGACTGATTTTGTCCATCTTAACACCAGACCTTGGCTTAATATAAATATTGGGATTTGTGAAATTTGAAGACAATCGGACTCTTACATCACATTTTATGAGAATTGTAATTATTCAAAATGTTGACCAATTGTGGGAGAGGTACTTGATGGAGTGGACCAATATTATCCATTTTCACACCTGACCTAGCACTGACGCAAATATTAGGATTTGCAAAGTTGGAGCATAATCGGATTATTCTTTCTATTTCTGTGCAAAAAAAATATATATTTTTTTAAATTTCGACCTTTTGAGGGGGAGGTACGAGAAGGACCGATATTGACCATCTCCGAACTCGATCTAAGTTTGACAAAAATATTACGATGTACTCAGTTTAGACCAAATCAGATACTCCCTGTGAGAGTTATCGTGCGCACCAGCCAGAGAGACAGACAGACGGATTTGGTTCAAAGAGACCTAGGTTCTAAAATCCGTATTTCGATGAAGCACGTTTTGGCCGTATCAAATTATGTGTACCCTCTTTAGCCATATGGCTCAGTGTATGAAAGTGGCGTTTCAAAAAAAAAAAAAAAAAAAAAAAAAAAACTGGAAATATGGTAAGAATATGGCAAATTTCATGACAAGCTATTTTTAAACAAATCCCCTACAAAAAGGACCAACAAAACATTGTTTTAACAATTTTACATGGCATAATAAATTTATGAATTCAAGCATAAAATTCACACGGTCCAACTGGGGCTTCTAAAGACAAAATTTACACCCTTGGTAAGGGAATTAATTAAAAATATTATTAACATTGTTCTAGGAATTTTCAACATTTTCTTTTGTTTAATAAATTCGAATACATTTTTTCACACCTAATTTCCATTTGTTTTCTTTCTCTCCATTTCCATTTTTATACCCTCTAGCAATGCTTCGCGCGCCTCGGCTGATATTATATTCGAAAGTGATAAAATCGTAACAGCAACTAGTGGTGTCATTGGCAGTGGGCCAGGTGGTATCGGCGGCAAGGCACAAATACCCGTCTATAAAATTGCCATGCTGGGAGCATCCGGTGTGGGTAAAACAACGTTAACGTATCAATTTACAACATCCGATTATATTTGCGCCTATGATTTGAGTTTGGGTAAGTGAAAACAGCAAAACCAAAAAAAAAAAAAAAATACAAATAATAATGAAATTGAAAACGAAATGAAAACAATATGTAGTGCAAAATGGAAAGGAGATGAAAATGAAAATATTTCAGTTTATATAAAAAAAATAATAAAATACATTTGGTGTGAGGCACGTTCTGTAATAAGAGATGGCATTTCTCATTTGGAATATTTGAAACAGATGTTAAAGGTAACATACCAGAAATAATTTTTTCAATGTGTTTAAGAGTAAAAAAAATATACATATACAATATAAATAAAAAAATATGACTGACTAAGAATCACAACTTAAAGAAAAAAGGACGGGTTGAAAAGTATAAGTCAATTTACCAACAGATAATGTTTATCCGAAGTAAGGGTTTACATTATTAACAAAGAACAGTTATATTCATAAAAATTCAAAAGTTTTGGTAGGACGTCTTATAAATAATTCCCTGAATTTTGCCAGAAGAGTCCCAAGAGTTCATGCACGACCCACGATTTTGTACCACAAATATAAATAAATTAAAATATATTCTTAAGGGAACCTAGTAGTCAGAGATATACCTACATAACGCATAATTTTTGCCAGAATGTCCTTGTCGTTCCGAAAAAGAAGTGTTATTTAAAAATCCACGATTTCTTGAAATCTTAAAAATATTATAGAAATCACCAATTTTTGTGGGAAAGTCACTGGGAAATTATTTGTATTAGGTCTACGATTTCTTGGCATGAAGTTTTTCTTTTCGGGAAAGCCCACGTGATGTCTTTAGAATTGCAGTTTTTAAAATTGTGCCCAATTTATTATTTATTCGAAAAAATCTGAGAGAATGTCAATTTTTCAATTAAAATCAGTGAGGAAAGCTCATAAGTCGTGCGGTGCCGACTATATGATACCCTACACCACTATGCATATTTAGTAGAGCTCTCGTAAAAGAAAGGTTTTGTTTTGGGCATTGCTGAGTCCTATGAGATATCTGGTACAAAATATGATTATGGTAGAGTGCATATTCCGAAAGTTGAAGATTTAAACACCAAAACGGATGAAACATATATATGGGAGCTATAGCTATATCTGAAGCGATTTTCACCAAATTTTAAATATTATCTTCTTGAAAGTTAAAGTACAAGAAACCTAAAATCGGACGAAGTTATATGGGGGAGCTATATCCAAATCTGAACCGATCTTGATAAAATTTGAATAGTGTATTGCTGGGCTGAATCGAATATCTGGTACTAAATATCATTTTTGTCTGATGAAACATATATATGGGAGCTATAGCTATATCTGAACCGATTTTCACCAAATTTGAAGCACATGCTTGTAGGCTGAATTCGGTCGGATTTAGCAAAATTCTCACCATTTGGACTAATATTAGCCATTTGGTGCACAAAAAACCTAAAATCGGATGAAGATATATATGGGAGCTATATCTAAATTTGGACCTATTTTATACACCTGATTAAATGAAAAACTTTTTACGGGGGATATATGAAGATGTGGGCCTGCACATGTAATTTTTTGACATAGGCTGTATTACCCATTATGCACTTTAAATACGAAATCTGAAACAATTCCTGTAAATAAAGTCGCTAAAACCATTAAAATACCGAATATTGGGAGATATTGTTATATGTGGGCTATACGAAGACCGGGACCTGCATATCCAATTTTCTGTCGTAGGTTACAGTACCTATTATACCCTTCAAATACGAAATTTGAAGCAATTCCGGTCTTTAATGTCTCTAATAACATAAAATCGCCGAATATTCGGAGGCACCATTATAAAGGGTGCTATACGAAGACGTGGACCTGCATGAGGACTGTCATAGATTGTAGTACCCATTAAGATCTTAAATATGAAATTTAACACAATTCCCTAGAATAATGGGGCTAATATCATAAAAATACCGAAAATCTGGAGGTACCGTTATATGGGTGCTATACGAAAACGTTGACTGAAATGGCCCATTTACGAACTTAATTAGTCTTCAAAATACACACATCTGCAAAATGTTAACCTTCCACCTCAATTCTTTCGAAAGATAGCATGATTACAATAGACAAACGGATATCGCTAAATCGACTCATATCTGATTATGAATATACTTTGTTGGGGCTGAAAAGTTACAAACGGTATGACAAAGTTAACAGTATGGTGGAGGCTATAAAAAACGGTAAAGAGAGGTCAAAAACATGATACCCTACATTAATAATCATATCCATCCGTAAAAAATAAAATTTTATATTGGGTACCAGCAAGTGGCAGCTGCTTCGTCAGCGAAAAGTCGACCCACATCGAATTTTTCTGTACACAATTATTTCATCGTCTCCATATTACAACAGTGGTGAACTTCCGAATTTGATTTTTTCTAATGAGAAAAAATTCATTGTCCAGCAGTTTGTAAATAAACAACATGATCGTGTTTACTTGCCAAAGAGTTCAGCTGAAAATGTGCACCTTCGGTTGGCCACCAGAACTCAAGCGCCGGCCATGGTGATGGTGTGGGCCGCTATAACAGCCGATGGTCGCTCTCCGTTCGTATTAATCGACCCTGGCATCAGAATAAATACCAAAATATTCTGGAGAGTGTATTAAAGCCTTGGGCATGCAAACATTTTAAGCGCAAACCTTGGACATTCTAAGAGGACTCAGCAGCACCATCGTACTCAGCACGCGCCACCCAAGAATGGTTACAATATGAGGTTCCTCGCTTCACTTTCAGCGCATAATGACCACCAAAATCTCCGGATACCAATCCGTTGGACTATTGTGTCTGGAGTATTTTGGAAAGCAAGGTTGGTACGAAAAAAATACCAAAGTCTCGACCACCTCAAGCAAGTGCTTCGCCGGGTATGGGCCAACATACCGCAGAGCAACATTCGGGCAGCGTGTGACGGTTTCATTGGCCGCTTGAAGGCCATTATACGTGCCAAAGGTAACCAATTCGAACAAATCTAAACTTTTTCTAAAATTTGATGCTATTACTGACATCTTTGCTTTAATAAAATTAAAAAAAAAAAAAATGTAAAAATTATGGCGTTTGACTTTGTTGCAGTTTTTTATCTCACCCTGTACATATGAGGTTCAAGCTATGGCCTCCATTGCATTTTAGAATTTTTAATTCCTTTACAAATTTTTTAATTCACTTAAATCATTTTTTTATATTTAGTTTAAAAATGCTTCATCTATTAATAAAATGTTTTCTTTACCAAAACAATTCTGTAAGGGGTCTATTTAAGAATTTTGTCTAACTATCTACATCTACACAAACCCCCCTACCCTACACTAAGACACCATCTATGTTTATTTAATTGTTGTCATTCTTTCTGAAATCTTCATTATAATTGAATATTTCCACACACACACCCACATATCTCCCTTCAATTTCAATATACACATTTCTCCACATACTGTATCGTATTGTGGCTGGCTTCCAGTGTACTACTGACTTTAATTAAATTCATAGACTTCTAATGAAATTTATCGAAATAAATGTTGGCTGGCATGAAAGCTTTTCGAATTCCGACATGTGTTTTTGGATGCTCGGCAAAAGTTTTTCCACAATCTGTGGGTTTTGGGTTGGAATGTTGGTGAAATAGAAATAATTAAATCTATTTAAATTAAGTAAATAGTAAAACTATGAGATTAACATGTGTGCGGAGGGTGGAAAACAAAATTTGGTTGAGGTATAAGGATATGATAACTACAATATTTCCATATAGATAATTAAAAATATTTTTATATCCTCCACAACAGGATGGTGGGTATATTAAGTTTGTCATTCCGTTTGTAATACCTCGAAATATACATTTTAGACCCCAAACTATATATATTCTTGATCAGCATAAAATTCTATGTCGACTTAGCGATGCCCGTCCGTCTGTCCGTCTATCCGTCTGTGGAAATCACTCTAGCTTCCGAACGAAATGAAGTAGGTTGATAAAATATTACTCAAACATGTACTATGTCGGCAGGACTTTTGGTATTTGAAATGGGCCATGTAGGTCCATGTCTTCGTATAGCCCACATATAACGGTACCTGCCGATATTCGGTATTTTGATGATATAGCGACATTTTTTACCGGAATTGTTTCAAAATTAATATTTAAAGTTCGTAATAGATACTACAGCACAAAACAGAAAATGGGCCATGTAGATCCACGTCCTTGTATAGCCCCCATATAACGGTACCTCCCGATATTCGGCATTTTGATTATTTTAGCGACATTATTTACGGTAATTGTTTTAAACTTTGTATTTGAAGTTCGTAATGAATGCTACAGTCTATGACATAAAATTGTCTGTGCAGTTCCACGTCTTCGTATAGCCTCCATATAACGGTACCCCCCGATATTCGGTATTTTGGTGATTTTAGCGACTTTATTTACCGGAATTATTTCACATTTTGTATTTGACGTTCGTAATGGATACTACAGCCTATGCCAGAAAATTGTCGGTGCAGGTCCACTTTTTTTAACCACCATGGTACCTCCCTATATTTGGTATTTTGATGATTTTAGCTACATTATTCACAGTTTTTTTTTCAAGTTTCGCATTTGAATATTGTGATAGCTTGTGAAAAAAGTTGCCTATACAGGTCCACGTCGTCGCATCGACTCCAATATACGGCTACATTAGGTATTTTCAAGATTTTAACAGAATTTTTAACGGATTTTATTTTTTTGAAAATTGTTAAATTTGTACCAAATGGTGGAGGGTATTCAAAGTTCGGCCCAGTTGAACTTACAGCTTTTTTACTTATTAATACGAATTTTTATACCCGCCACCTTGGAGGGGAGGGTATGCCCGGTGGCGAAACATTGCATGTATGGGTCCACGTTTTGGTATAGCCCCCATATAACGGTATATCCCGATATTCGGTATTTTAATGGTTTTTGCCACATTTTTTCACTGATATTGTCTAAAAAATTGTATTTGTAGGTCATAATGGTTCCTAGTTCGTGTGGCGAAACATTTGTTTGTATAGGTCCACGTTTTGATATAGTCCCCATATAACGGTACCTTCCGATATTCAGTATTTTGATGATTTTGGGGACATTTTCCAATGAATATGTCTAAAAATTGGTATATGTGGGTCATAATGGGCTCTAATGTTTCCTTTATCCTAAGGTGGAGGGTATTAAAAGTTTGGCCCGGCCGAACTTATTTTTTTTTTTACTTGTTAAATTCTGTACTTATCTTTTGCATAATTTACATCAAGTAATTGCATTTTGATAAAGACATGGCAAAACTTCTCTTCAAATGTAGATAACAAAAGTCCAGGTCAAAAAGGTCAACTGTTTCGGTGGAGGAGTTCTTAACTTTCCTTTCGCATGACGTTGAACTGAAAATTTAAATTGCTTTAACGCAAAAATCTTTTTGATAGCCTTTAAATCTAATTACAAGTATTTGTGTGTTGTTATTGTAAAATATGTAAATGACGAAATGGTGTTGTTCTCACCAGGCTACATGACATTGTGCGCCATTTGAACCTTGACCAGAGAAGTCAATGTCTGTTGCTAATGATATACCATGGGAAAAAGTTTAAAGCAATTTAATTATATCGTGCATTGTTAAGTTGAAATTATTTAAAGTTTATAAGGATATAATGTATGTATGTACAGGGTGAGATAAAAGAACTGCAACAAAGTCAAACGCCATAATTTTTACATTTTTTCCTAAATTTAATTGAAAGCAAAAAATGTCGGAAATAACATTAAATTTTAGATTTTTGTTCGAATTGGTCACGATTGGCACGAATTATGGCCTTCAAACGGCCAATGAAATCGTCACACGTTGCCCAAATGTTGCTCTGCGGTATTTTGGCCCATTCCCGGCGAAGCGCTTGCTTAAGGTGATCGACACTTTGGTAATTTAGTGCCAAACATGCTTTCAAAATACTCTAGACACAATAGTCCAACGGATTGGTATCCGGAAATTTTCGTGGCCATTGTGCGCTGAATATGAAGCGAGGAACCTCATTTTGTAACCATTATTGGGTGGTGCGTGCTGAGTCCTGTTGGAATGTCCAAGGTCTGCGGCGAAAATGTTTGCATGCCCAAGGCTTTAATACAACCTCCAGAATATTTTCGTGATAATGTTCGGAATTTATTCTGATGTCACGATCGATTAATACGAGCGGAGAGCGACCATCGGCTGTTATGGCGGCCCACACCATCACCATGACCTGCGTTTGAGGTTTGGTGGCCAACCGAAGGTGCATATTTTCAGCTGACCTCTTTGGCAAGTAAACACGATCATTTTGTTTGTTATCAAACTGCTGGACAACGAATGTTTTCTCATCGGAGAAAACCAAATTCGGCAGTTCACCACTTTCGGCCAAGCGAAGCAACTCTTTAGCCCTTTGGAGTTTATTTCCTTTTTGTTGCGGTGTCAGGTCTTGCACTTTTTGGAATTTCAACGGCTTTATCCCGAGCTCATTTTTCAATATTTGCCAAATGGAATATTGCGATATGTTCAGCTCACGAGCCATTTTTCGGCAACTGCGACGCGTGTTTCGATCAAGTTATTTGTTTACTTTTCGAATCATTTCTGCTGATGTTGCTGTTTTCTTCCGTCCACTTCCTTAACAACGGGCTACGCTGCCAGTATATATGGTAACAAGCGATGGGACGAGACACAAAATATTTATTCAAAATTATATGCTGGAGTGCTCTAACGATAGCCACTTGTGGTTTTCCAGCCAAATATAAAGAAATTAGACTATCACGCTTGAATTCCATCGCGAATAACTTTTCTTCTGGAAAATTCTCACCAAAGTGCCTTTGTACACCTGCAATCAACACAATGAGCTGTCACTGGAATAATTTTAACAACTGTCGGACGAGTGCCTTAAAAATGACAGAAGTCGGAAGTTGGTTTCAGTTTTTTTATCTCACTCTGTATATTAGACTTATTTAGGTCCCTCGGAACCTACTCCATAGAGGGTCAACAATTTGAATAATCATAACAGAGTCAAAAACATACATTGGCTGAGGGTAAAATCTACTGATACTTTTTGACTTGTTTTATATTTGAATTGGAGGGACCCAATTAAGTCCATACCAAATGTTGCAATTTTTGCAATTTTTGAAATATTCAAATATTTGTTTTTTTTTTTTTTATTTCAAAAACATATTCCCATAACCAACCAATTAAGGCTGTTGGCACTTTTCGAAAAAACATAACCGACAGGTATTCATTCATTCATTTATTCCAGTTTTACGCGGGCCTGAATTTATGCTGCCGCGAAAAAAAACAACAACAAACAGTTGAAATGCCTTTTAAATGGTTTGCGAAAAAAAAACTAGGCCAGCGAACACAACGACCTTCTTTCTTCCTCGCAGAAGAAGAAGTTTACGTTTTAATGGTCATGTTTTACAATTTCAAAATTCATGGGGGTTCAGGTTTGCTCTGGTTCGCTGTTTTGCCATGTGTTGGCGTTGTGTGTTTGGGTGCAATTTTTATACCCTCCACCATACTATGGAGGGTATATTAACTTTGTCATTCCGTTTGTAACTCCTCGAAATACTCATGTCAGACCCAACAAATTATATTTATGATCAGCCTAAAATTCTATGTCGATTTAGCGATGTCCGTCTGCCTGTCCGTGTGTCTGTCTGTTGTAATCACGCTCTTCGAACGAATTAGGTTAGAAGGCTAAAATTTTGCACACATGTTTATTTTTCCAGTAGGCAGGTTAAGTTCGTAAATGGGCTATGTAGGTGCACGTTTTCATTTAGCCCCCATATAACGGTACCTCCCGATATTCGGTATTTTGATGATTTTAGAGTCATTATTCACCAGAATAGTTTCAAATTACATATTTAGAGTTCGTAATGGAAGCTGCAGCCTGTGACAGAAAATTGTCTATGCAGATCCAGGTCTTCGTATAGGCCCCATATATCAATACCTCCCTATATTCGGTATTTTGACGATTTTAGGTACAATACTTACCTAAATTGTTTGAGATGCAGTATTTGAAGTTCGCAATGGATATTACAGCCTGTGACAGAAAATTGTCTATGCAGGTACAGGTCTTCGCTCAGCTCCGATATAACGGTACCTCCCTATATACGACATTTTGATGACTTTAGCTACATTATTCACAGTTTATTTTAAGTTTCGAATTTGAATATGGTAATGGCTTATGACAAACAATGCCTCTGTAGGTCCACGTCGTATAGAAGCCAATATTAGGGCTTTATTCGGGATTTTTAAAATTTTAACAGAATTTTTTTTTAAGGATTTTATTATTTGTTCCAAATGGTGGAGGGTATTAAAAGTTCGGCCCGGCCGAAGTTAGCTGCTTTTTAAATTGTTTGTGTTTGTTTATCAACTTATTTGCGAAAATCTAGTTGCAGGACTTGTGTGGTGCCATTAGAATTTTATATTTATTTTGTTATAGTTTTACGGGTTTAATTTGTGCCACAACAGTTTACGTTGGAGCAAGTAAGGCAAGGGTTATAAAATCGAGATGATATTTTTAGAATCTTAAAATTATAAATTTATAATATATAAAATTTGTATTGGAAATATTTTCAATGCTAACATCTGACTACCTTGCATTTCTGATGTAAGGAGAACGGGGAAATATTTACTCTTTTTATTTTAGATATATCCCCATTTAATAACCCTATTTTGTGTGGTGTGGCTCTGTATGCATTTCTAATTGCCTGAACCTGAGGGGCCATAACGTATGCCATCCGACAGCAAATCCTTGGCGGAAACATTGCACGTAGCAATTGTGTTTGTTTATCAAACAAATCTGTTCATTTACAGTTAACGGCTGGAACATGGAAATTTCAAAAAAAAGGCCAATGGAAAGTGAATGAAGTATTTTTTTATTGGCGGTGTTTTAATTGCGAATTTTGTGTGGGTTTAAGGTTACGGGTCTGTTTTGCCAAGCCAAAGTGTTTACAGAAAGTTTATTGCTATTTTGGTAGATAAATTATCTATTCTATTATAGTGATAATCCACCGACACACGTTTAAGCAGATTCGACTAATGGAAGGGTGTTTTGATTTGAATTTTAATAGATTTATCTTCAAAGGGAGGGTATATGACATTTGTTAGTCCATTTGCAACACCCTGAAATTCATTATCAATTTGGCCATGTCCATCAGTCTCTTCGCATTTCGGTACAATTATCCGCACGTCAGATAGCGTTACGATGTGCAGCTTTCAAAAAATTTCATATTTACATACAGGGTGAGATAAAAACAAATAAAGAGGCTGTAAGTTCGGCCGGGCCGAACTTTAAATCCCCTCCACCATTTGGTACAAATTTGTCAATTTACAAAAAAATAAAATCCGTTAAAAATTCTGTTAAAATCTTAAAAATACCGAATGTAGCGGTATATTAGGGTCTGTACGACGACGTGGACTCGGACAATATTCAAATGCGACACTTGAAAGAAATCTGTTTATAATGTAGCTAAAATCATCAAAATTCGGAATATAGGGAGGAACCATGGGAGTTGTAAAACGTGGACTTGCACAGACAATTTTTTGTCATAGGCGGTAGTATCCATTACGAACTTCAAATACCAAATTTGGAACGATTCCGTTAAATAATGTCGCTAATATCATCAAAATACCGAATATCGGGGGGAACCGTTATATGGAGGCCATACGAAGACGTGGACCTGCACAGATAATTTTCTGTCTTAGGTTGTAGTATCCATTTCGAACTTCAAATGCCAAATTTGAAACAATTCCGTTAAATAATGTCGCTAAAATCATCAAAATACCGAATATCCGGAGGTACCGTTATATGGGGGCTATATGATAACATGGACCTACATGGTTCATTTACGAACTTAACCTGCCTACTGGCAAAATATACATGTGTGCAAAATTTTAGCCTTCTATCTCAATTTGTTCGAAAGATAGCGTGATTACAACAGACAGACAGACAGACAGACAGACGGACAGACGGACATGGCTAAATCGTCTTAGAATTTTACGCTGATCAAGAATATATATACTTTGTTGGGTCTGACATGAGGATTTCGAGGAGTTACAAACGGAATGACAAAATTAATATACCCTCCATAGTATGGTGGAGGGTATAAAAACTGCAACTAACTTCAGACTTTTGTAATTTCTAAGCCACTTGTACGACAGTTGTTATTCGTAATGGAATTCAAGCGTGATAATGTGATTTCTTTATATTTGGCTGGAAAATCACTAGTGGCTATCGTTAGAGACCTCCAGCATTTAAATGTGAATAAATCTTTTGTGTCTCGTACCATCGCTCGTTACCGTGAGACTGGTGGCGTAGCCCGACGTCAAGGAAGTGGACGAAAGAAAACAGCAACATCAGCAGAAATGGTTCGACAAATAAAGAAGCAACTTGATCGAAACCCGCGTCTCAGTGGCCGAAAAATGGCTTGTGAGCTGAACATATCGCAATATTCCATTCGGCAAATATGGAAAAATGAGCTCGGGGTAAAGCTATTGAAATGTCAAAAAGTGCAAGAACTTACACCGCAACAGAAAGAAAATAGACTCAAAATAGCGAAAGAGTTGCTTCGCTTGGCCGAAAGTGGTGAACTGCCGAATTTGGTTTCTCCGCTGCGATGAGAAATCATTCGTTGTCCAGCAGTTTGTAAACAAACGAAATGATCGTGTTTACTTGCCAAAGAGGTTAGCTGAAAATGTGCACCTTCGGTCGGCCACCAGAACTCAGGCGCTGGCCATGGTGATGGTGTGGGCCGTCATAACAGCCGATGGTCGCTCTCTGCTCGTATTAATCGATTGTGACATCAGAATAAATGCCGAATATTATCGCAAAAATATTCTGGAGGGTGTATTAAATCCTTGGGCACGCAAACATTTGGGCCACAGACCTTGGACATTCCAACAGGACTCAGCACCATAGCACTCATTACGCGCCACCCAAGAATGGTTACAAAATGAGGTTTCTCGCTTCATTTCCAGCGCACAATGGCCATCAAAATCTCCGAATACCAATACGTTGGACTATTGTGTCTGGAGTATTTCGGAAAGCAAGCTTGGCACTAAAAGATGCCAAAGATCGATCGATCACCTCAAGCAAGCGCTTCGCCCGGAATGGGCCAAAATACCGCAGAGCAACATTCGGGCAGCGTGTGACGGTTTCATTGACCGTTTTAAAGTCATAATTCGTGCCAAAGCTGACCAATTCGAACAAATCTAAACTTATTCTAAAATTTGATGCTATTTCGGACATTTTTTGCTTTCATTTAATAACATTTAAAAAAATTAAAAATTATAGCATTCGACTTTGTTGCAGTTTTTCATCTCACTCTGTATATCCTGACTTCTGCTATAACTATTCTTATTGTTGACTCTCTATAGGAGTAAGTTCCGAAGAACAATATTGTCCATTTCGTATCGTACCTAAATAAATATGATATAAATATTGCGACGTGCCAGGTTTGGACTTCACTGGTTACTTTCTTCACTTTGTATGAGATATGAGATAATTTTCAGAAAATGTTAGAATATGGTCGGCCGAAGTACGCCATTTTCTTACTTCATCTTATGCAGATATCTAAATTTTGACCCTTTGTGGGGGGAGGTAACAGAAGGAGTGAACCGATATATCCCATCTCTACAGCAGATCTTGTGTTAGTAGAAATAATGGGATGTGTGAAATATGAAGAGAACCGGATGCCTATTTCGTATTTTACATTCGTTTTGGTTATTCAAAATTTTGATCGTTTGTGGGGGAGGTATCAGAAGACCTCTACCTTCGTTATAACAGATCTTGTGTTGATGGAAATATTGATCTGTATGTAAGTTTGAATAAAATTGGATGATAATTTCACGTTTTATGGGCTTCAAGGATATTAAATAGGTTTGTCCTTTGTGGGAAGGAACCAGAAGGAGTGAATCGATATATTCGAAATTCACTCCAGACCTTGGGTTAACAAAAATATTTTGATGTGTGTAATTTGAAAACAATCGGACTCTTACATCACATTTTATGAGAATTGTAATTATATAAAGTTTTTACCCTTTGTGGGGAGGTACCAGGGGGAGTGGACCATTATTGTCCATTTTCGCACTTGACGTAGCACAGACGGAAATTTTAGGATTTGCAAAGTTAGACAAAATCGGATTATTGCTTCTCTTTCTGTGCAGAAAAAGTATTTTTTTTTTTTTTTTTTTTTTTTTTTGAAAATTTCGGCCTTTTGTGGGGGAGGTACCAGAAGGAGTGGACCGATATATTTAATCTTATCACCAGACCTTGGGTTAATAGAAATATGGGGATGTGTGAAATTTGAAGACAATCGGACACATAAATCACATTTTATAAGAGTTGTATTTATTCGAAATGTTGACCTTTTTTGGGGGAGGTACTTGATGGAGTAGACCGATGCTGTCTATTTTCGCACCTGACCTAGCACTGACGCAAATTTTAGGATTTGCAAAGTTGGAGCAAAATCGGATCATCCTTTCTTTCTGTGCACACAAATATTTTGTTTTTGAAAATTTCGACCTTTGGTGGGGGAGGTACCAGAAGGAGTAGACCCATATTGCACATCTCCGAACTCGATCTAAGTTTGACAATAATATTACAAATTTGAATCAAATCGGATACTCCCTTCGATAGTTATCGTGCACATCAGCCAGCCAGCCAGACAGACATACGGACATACATCGCTAGATCGCCTCCAAATATCCTGAAACGGTCTCGTCCAAAGAGATCTAGGGGTCTAAACCGTTATTTCGATGACACACCTTTTGGCAGTATCAAGTGATATGTACCCTCTCTAGTCATATGGCTGAGGGTATAAAAAACATGAAATGGGATGAATATATATACCGAGAGATATATCCAAGTCTGAACCGATCTATATAAAATTTAGTAGAGGTATTTCTATGCTGTATCTGATAGTTGGGTGGAAATATCGTTGTAGTGAGAACATTTTACGGGTGTGAGAGACTTAAATATAAAATCAGATGAAAAATATATATGGGAACTATAGTTATATCTTGACCGATTTGCACTTCTTCCAAAATCCATCCATTCGGTGTTATATTAGCAATTTGGTGCACAGAAGTTTCTATAGAAGTTTTAGAACTTTTTCTAAAGAAAATTATTTTTTGTTTTTTTTTTTTTCAATTCTATTTTATTTCTGTCGAATAAAATCGGGCGATTCTTTTTCACTTCTGATTCTTGAAAACGTTTTTTGATATTAATATAATTCCACATAAAAAATCCTTATTTCCACCGAATATTTAATTGAAAATAATTTTTCTCTTCAATTTCCATTCAATTCTGCTGTTCGCAATAATTTTATGCACAACAAAGAGCCATTTTCCAACAATCAAATATCGTTGATGATTTCTCATTTCGCACAGGTTCACCATGCGAGATATTATAAATGACTTACGTGACATGACTCCATCAGACGATGAAGTGTTCGTCGTTCTATCGTCCATGAGAGTTCAGAGTTTCATTTTTGTGAAATAAATTATTACTGAATTGACTTGACTCTTAATAAGGCTATCAATTTTACTCAGGAGCGCGGCAGCAAAGTGAATGTCAGTCATTGCATTGCATTGCATTAAGTGGACAAAAGGATTGCATCCAAAGGAGGAATGAATTTCAGCGAAAATGTATGGGAAAAATGCATGAATTAATGGAAAATCCATTTGTGGACAATGCATTTTTTTATTGTTGCACTCGAAAGTAAAATAATTTTAATAAGTTTATTATGCGTTCACTGAAATAAAGGGAAATAAATAAGAAAAAATGCAGGGAAGAAGTGGCTCATGGCAGAATGTGGTATAAAGGAAGAAGAAGATACTTTTCTAAAGGAGAAACCCTTTCAGAGGTGATTTGTACATACAATTACTCTTGGGACCATTCCATAGATAGAAGAACTTTCTGAGAGCCTCTAGGTAAGAGGGAATTCTAAATATGGGAGTTTAGTGGATTCGATTGGGAATATATTCTCAGATTCTTGGATCAGACATTTTTGATTAACAAAAAACAAAAAAAAAAAAAAAACTCAGGCTCTTGAATACGACTTTAACCAAAGTGTAAACTTGTACAAGGTGAGATAAAAAATTCAAACAAATTCAACCGCCACAATTTTTACATTTTTATACACTCCACCACATAGTGGTAAGGGCATTATGTCTTTGAGCGAGATAGACCCGAAGTTACTTTTGAGTATCTCCAAAGAATCACTTTCTGCGTTGATTTATACATGTCAGTCCGTCCCTGTATTCTTGTGAACAAAATGCAGGTCGCATTTATTATCCGATTGAGATGAAATTTTCCAAACAACATTTGTTTGGCCCAAGGACGAACCCTATTGAAATATGATAATGATAATCGGTCACAATTTAGATATAGCTCCCATATACAGGGTTGCCCATATTCGACGGACCCATGTTTTGTTATGCGACTTGTGTGCGGTGGAGCGCCGTCTTGTTGAAACAAGAACTGCCTCATACGCTTTCGACGAGTAATTGGCATCACAAAATTGGTCATCATGTCGCGATAACGCTCCTGATTGATGGTAACAGCATGGCCATTTTCATTTTGAAAGAAAAACGGCCCAATGACCGTTTTCGCACTAACGCCGCACCACTATTTCAAAGCGCTCGCGTGCCGTGTATTGGTTCATGGTAAAAATCTGCTTGGACTGACGCTTCAAATGCGGTATGCCATTAAGCGATGTGACATCTCTGTCAAAAGTTATGGCGTTGCCAGATGGGTCCGTCGAATATGGGCAACCCTGTATGTCTTCGTCCGATTTGCCGTTTATTGTGCACCAAACGTGTAATATCAGCCCGAATAGTATGGAATTCTGCAACCAAGCAACAACCAAATTAGGCCTGGAAATAAGTATGCCAAATTTGATCGAAATCGGTTCAGATATAGCTAAAGCTCCCATATATATTGTTCATCCGATTTGTTATTTTTGTCCTCCGCAGCCGTAATATGCACTCTGTAAAAACAATTTTTGGGGAAATGTATCAAATGCAGCTCAGAAATACCTTTGCTAAATTTTATCGAGATCGGTTCAGATTTGGATATAGCTCCCATATATAACTTCGTCCGATTTACCATTTATTGTGCACCGTCTAATATTTGTCCAAATGGGATGGAATTTGGCACATACGATCGAATTTAGTCTAGAAGGTAGTATGCCAAATTTGGTGAAGATCGGTTCAGATATAGCTATAGCTCCCATATATATTGTTCATCCGATTTGTTATATTTGTTACCCACAGCCGTAATATGCACTCCGTAACAACGATATTCAGGGAAATATATCAAATTAGGCCTGAACATAAGTATGCCAAATTCGATCGAAATCGTTTCAGATATAGCTATAGCTCCCATATATACTGTTCGTCCGATTCGTTTTATTTGTTACCCACAACCGTAATATGCACTCCGTAACAACGATATTCAGGGAAATATATGAAATACGCCTCAGAAATATCTTTGCCAAATTTTATCGAGATCGGTTCAGATTTGGATATAGCTCCAATATATATTTTTATCCGATTTCAAATTAATTGTGCACCAAATGGGCAATACAAGTCCGAATTTAAAATATACAAATGCCTCGGCATATTTAGTCTTTTGAACTTTAAATTATAATTATAATCATAGCGTGTATGATTGAATTCTCCCATAAAAACTTTTAACTGTTATGTTGAGCTCTACTAAATTAGCAAAGTGGTGTAGGGTATCATAAAGTCGGCCCCGCCCGTCTTTAAGACTTTTTTTACAGTTTTTTTTTTTTTTTTTTTTTTTGGAATGAAAGCAAAAATGTCAGAAATAGCATCAAAATTAGAATAAGTTTAGATTTGTTCGAATTGGTCACCTTTAGCACGAATTATGGCCTTCAAACGGCCAATGAAACCGTCACACGTTGCCCGAATGTTACTCTGCGGTATTTTGGCCCATTCCCGGCGAAGCGTTTGCTTGAGGTGATCGACACTTTGGTATTTTTTAGTGCCAACCTTGCTTTCCAAAACACTCCAGACCCAGTAGTCCAAGGGATTGGTATCCGGAGATTTTGGTGGCCATTGTGGAAATGAAGCGAGGAAACTCATTTTGTAACCATTCTTGGGTGGCGCGTGCTGAGTCCTGTTGGAATGTCCAAGGTCTGCGGCCAAAATGTTTGCGTACCCAAGGCTTTAATACACAATCCAGAATATTTTCGCGATAATATTCAGCATTTTTTCTGATGCCACGGTCGATTAATACGAGCGGAGAGCGACCATCGGCTGTTATGGCGGCCCACACCATCACCATGGTCGGCGCTTGAATTCTGCTAGCCAATCATGGGTGCGAAGTTACCCATTTTTAGCTGACCTCTTTGGCAAGTAAGCACGGTCATTTTGTTTGTTTACAAACTGCTGGACAACGAATGTTTTCTCATCGGAGCGGAGAAAACCAAATTCGGCAGTTCACCACTTTCAGCCATGCGAAACAACTCTTTAGCTCTTTTAAATCTATTTTCTTTCTGTTGCGGTGTAAGTTCTTGCACTTTTTGGAATTTCAATGGCTTTACACCGAGTTCATTTTTGAATGTTTGCCGAATGGAATATTGCGATATGTTCAGCGCACGAGTCATTTTTCGACCACTGCGACGCGGGTATCAAACCATTTCTGCTGATTTTGTTGTTTTCTTCCGTCCACTTCCTTGACGTCGGGCTACGTTACCAGTATCATGGAAACGAGCGGAGGTACGAGTCACAAAAGATTTATTCACATTTAAATGATGGAGGTCTCTAACGATAGCCACTTGTGGTTTTCAAGCCAAATATAAAGAAATCACACTATCCCGCTAGAATTCCATCACGAATAACTATTGTTCTGGAAAATTATTTTGTACGCTGGTAAACAATATAATGAGCTTTCACAGGAATAATTTTAACAGCTGTCGGACGAGTGGCTTAGAAATAACAGCAGTCTGAAGTTGGTTGCAGTTTTTTCATCATCTTCAACCGATTTCGGATTAATTGTGCGCCAAACGCCCAATATCAGTCCTAGTGACCTGAATTTTGGTACATCCGACCGAACTGAGTCTAGAAACTAGTTCATAACATTTGAAGAAAATCGGTTCATATAAAGCTATAGCTCCCATATATATGTTTCATCCGATTTGGTGTTTAAGTTCCTCATATTCGTAATATGCATTCGACATTAATGATAGTTGGTACAAGATATATTATAAAGCCCAGAAATACTTCTGCAAATTTTTATCGAGAACGACTAAGATTTGGATATAGCTCCTTAATCCGATTTCTGGTTTATTGTGCAAATAAAGGCTAATACCAAGCAAAATGGAGTGATTTTCGGGACGTACGTTTCCATTTTGTGGAACTCGGCTCCGACATATATTTTTGTAATACAAGCCTTCTCGAAGTGATATCATGCACTCGATTCAGAATTGGATATGCCTCGATTCAGAATTGGATATGCCTCCAATATATTTGTTCCCTCTGAAATTAAACTATAACTGCTCTGAAGCCAAATGTTGAAAGGTGGTATGATCTACTTCAAATAAATTATTTTGTTACGGGAGCTATACTAAATATGCGTAGTGGTGTAGGGCATCATATAGTCGGCCCCGCCCGACTTTTGACTTTTTCTTACTGGTTTATGTAGAAAAAGATCTCGGAATTTCACCAATTATTAAATTTGAGTAACTTATCTTCAGATCTCGAAATAATTTTCCACACATCCCGTTTTTTCTTATTTTCAGATGATGATTATGGCCAGAAGACTGTCTCTGTTTTGGTGGATGGTATTGAAACAGACTTGGAAATAATAGATCATCCAGCGTGTGAAATGTCGGTAAGTATGTGATTACCCAGCAAACAAATTATTACCAATTTCATATTATTATTATTATTTTCTCATCACATTTATCGGCTCATTATTAAAATGCTTAGCCTTATTTTTTTTCATTTCAAACACTCACATAAGTTGCAACCTACCTAGGTCAAGTTCGTACTTGGCCATTATCCATTAACAATAGCCAGTCGAAAGCCAGATAAAAGACAGGTGTAATTTGTGACAAGTAACAGCAAAGAATATCAGCAAAAAAAAAAAGTGATGGCACAGAAAGTGCCATCGATTTGACAAGTGACTGCAGGGTGCACTTGAAACACAGCATTGCCAAGTGTTGTGTGGCATATTTTTTCTAACTGTTCTTTGCATTGACAACTTTTGTTACCTTGCTGTCGATTATGATTATTATATATGAGAAAAGTTGGCCAACAGGAAAAGGGGTTTACCTTGCCACCTTTTGCGGGCAATTGTAGGGCACAGTGGGCTAAAGAGATATGGTCAAAATTGAAATAGAACAACTAAAATAGTATAAGTCGGTTTTGCCGATAGATGTATACCCGCAGGCTTGAGTTACGATTATTCTATCTGTTGACCCCTTTATGGGGGAGTTCCGAAGCGGTTGGCCAATATTGACCAATTCGTATCTGGCCAAAGACGGATAAAAATATTACAACGTGCCCGATTTGGGCTATATCGACTACTTCCTATACTTTCTATGAAATATGTGTAAATTTTTGGAAAATATGAGGTAAGAGATATAGCGAACCCAAGTATTCCACGTTCATACTTTATCTAATACAGATACAAATATTGGTATGTGAAAAATTTGAAGGAAATTGAATATAAGTATTGGAAATTGTGAGCCTTTGTGGGTGAGGTACCAGAACTGTTGGCAGATATCTATCAACTTTACAATAGTTTCTGCGTAAGCAAAAATGTTTGGATGCGTGAAATTTGAAGAGAGTTGGACAATTATTTCGCATTTTATTTTTCAAAAGTTTAAACCTATAGCAGGGGAAGTACCGAAAAGAGTTCGCCGATGTATACCATTTTAACAGCAGATATTGTGTTAATAAAAATAATGGCACGAGTGAAATCTTGCTGAGAGGCGGATGCTTATTTCTGATTTTATGATGGTTTGGGTTATTTGTGGGGGAGGTACCAGAAGGATTGGATCGATATATCCCATCTCCGCAGCAGATCTTGTGTTAGTTGAAATAGTGGGATGTGTGTAATATGACGAGAACCGGGTGTTTTTTGGATTTAATAATAGTTTTAGTTATTCGAAAGTTTCACACTTTGTGGGGGAGGTACAGAAAGAGTGGACCGAACATCATATTTTATAATAGTTATATTTATTGACCCTTTGTGGGGGAGGTACTTGATGGAGCGGACCGATATTGTCTATTTTCAGACCTGACCTAACACTGACGCAAATATTAGGATTTGCCAAGATGGAGCAAGACCGGATTATCCTTTCTCTTTCTGTGCAGTAAATCCATCCACCGGGTGGAGTGGACCAATAATGCCCATCTCCGAACAAGATCGAAGTTTGACAATAATATTACGATGTGCAGAGATTGAAAGATTGACTGAAGTCGGATACTCCCTTCGCGAGTTATCGTTCGCACCAGCCAGCCAGCCAGACGGATGGACAGAGAGACAGACATCGCTAGATCGATTCCAATTATCCTGAAACTGATTTGGTCCAAAGAGATCTGGGGTCTAAAACCGTTATTTCGAGGAGGCACGTTTGGGACGTATCAAATGATATATACCCTGTCTAGCGTTCTAACGTTCGGTCAGTGTCCTCCACCATAGAGAAAATAGAGCACAGGACCTGTCCTGTATGGTATAGAGGACCAGGTCCTCTGTCCCACAGATTTCAGGTCATCTATCCCATAGAGGACAGGTCCTCTATACCATAGAGGACAGGCTACTCTATACCATAGAGGACAGGCTACTCTATACCATAGAGGACAGGCTACTCTATACCATAGAGGACAGGCTACTCTATACCATAGAGGACAGGCTACTCTATACCATAGAGGACAGGCTACTCTATACCATAGAGGACAGGCTACTCTATACCATAGAGGACAGGCTACTCTATGCCATAGAGGACAGGCTACTCTATACGATGGAGGACAGGCTACTCTATACCATAGAGGACAGGCTACTCTATACCATAGAGGACAGGCTACTCTATACCATAGAGGACAGGCTACTCTATACCATAGAGGACAGGCTACTCTATACCATAGAGGACAGGCTACTCTATACCATAGAGGACAGGCTACTCTATACCATAGAGGACAGGCTACTCTATACCATAGAGGACAGGCTACTCTATACCATAGAGGACAGGCTACTCTATGCCATAGAGGACAGGCTACTCTATACGATGGAGGACAGGCTACTCTATACCATAGAGGACAGGCTACTCTATACCATAGAGGACAGGCTACTCTATACCATAGAGGACAGGCTACTCTATACCATAGAGGACAAGTCCTCTATACCATAGAGGACAGGTCCTCTATCCATGGAGGACAGGTCCTCTATCCATGGAGGACACGTCTCCAATCCATAGAGGACAGGTCCTCAATCCATGGAAGACACGTCCCCAATCCATAGAGGACATGTCCCCGATTCATAGAGGACACGTCCCCGATTCATAGGGGACAGGACCTCTATCCATAGATAGGTCCTCCAGTCATTCAGGACGGGTGATCTAGCCACAGAGCACAGATCCTCCAGCCATGTAGGGGACAGGTCCCTGGCCGCAGTGGACAGGTTCTCTAACCACAGAGGACAGCTGCTCTAGTGATAGACGTCCTCTATCCCCAGACAGAAGACCCAGGACTTGTATGGATAAAACACCCAGGTCTTGAATGGACCCACGTCTCTTCTATGGATAGAAGACCCACGTCTGTTCTATGGATAGAAGACCCAGGTCTTCTATGGATGGAAGATGCAGGTCTTCTATGGATGGAAGATGCAGGTCTTCTATGGATGGAAGACCCAGGACTTCTATTGATAAAATCTATAAAATCTATTCTATCCATAAAAGACCTGAGTCTTCTATCCATCGAAGCCCTGGGTCTTCTGTCCATAGAATATCTGGGTCTTTTATCCATAGGATACCTGGGTCTTCTATCCATAGAAGACCTGGGTCTATTATCCATAGAAGACCTGGGTTCTTCCATAGAAGTCCTGGACTTTTATTTAGGTCTTCTATGGATAGAATACGCAGGTCTCTTATGGATAGAAGACCCAGATTCTCCATGGATAGAAGGCTCAGGTCTTCTGTAGATAGAAGACCAAGGTCTTGTAGGAATGGAAGACCTAGGTCCTCTGTGGATAGAGGACGCCGGTCTTCCGTGGATAGAAGACCCATATCTTCTATGAATAAAAGGCTCAGGTCTTTTAATGGGTAGAAGACTCAGTTCTTCTATGGGTAGAAGATTTAGGACTTCTGTGGATACAGCATAGGTCTTCTATGGCTGGAAGAACCTTCTATGTTTTGAAGGGTTTTCTTGTATATATCTATGTTCTCCGTCCTTTGTCCACGGAGGCCCCTATCCATAGCAGATTAATTAAC
The DNA here is from genome assembly GCF_030504385.1 of Musca domestica. Lineage (NCBI taxonomy): Eukaryota > Metazoa > Arthropoda > Insecta > Diptera > Muscidae > Musca > Musca domestica. The sequence goes on from NW_026712249.1 coordinate 17,337,783, forward strand.
TGTTTACAAAAGTATCGTCCCCTAACCATAGCAGGCATAAGTAAATATTGTACTTGGGGATTCGAAAGGGTTATTATGTGTGGAAGATTCCTTTCTGCAACCTTGTGGGCACCCTCAAAAAGTTTTTCTATAAAATGGATGCCTTCCTTGCATTTATATGAGGTACTTCTTATCGCACTTCCTATTCCCTGATAACAATATTATTATTCTTGTTAATTGTATTACGAAATAATACTCAACAACATAATGTATTCTAAAAATACTGTGTCATTATCATCAACAACATTGGACAAATTCTCAAAATGTCCATTCAATATTAATAACATAATAACTAGGACACACACACTCCTCCCACACACACACACAATCACTTTAGAAGACCATTATTGTCAGCATGTCATCATTATAATCGCCAACATCCATAGCCATGGACAATGACATTGACATCTTTGTTGCTGTTGTTGCACTTGTTGTTTGTTATTATTAGTAGAAAATATTAATATTTTTTTTATGGCCAAGTCTACACAACAAGGCAATAACGAAGGCCGGCCATACGTAGCCTATTAAAGTTATGTGTTATGGCATATTTCATGTTTTTCGGTATAAACAACATTAATACAATGTGACATGGAGTAGACAATTTGCACTTGTATGAATTTGTGTGGAATAATTTGAATGTGATGCGGAGGCGGGACGTGGGCCTGGGGAGGGGGGAAATTAAAAAAAAAAGACAAGTAAAAATACATTAAATTCGGCCAGGCCGGTAGGAGAATAGTTGGAACCGGTATATGGGAGTCGTACTAAATCCATTATGAAGTAGAAATACCAAATTTCGTAATAGATTACAAAATGTGGTTAAATCGTTAAAATGCCGAATATTCGAGGGAACCGTTATGCGGATCTATATATCCAATGTTTTGCCACTGGAACTAGAATCCATTAGAAAAATTTGTGTAAACCATTAAAATACCAAATATCGAGGTATCGGTATACGGGGGCTATACGAAAACGTACACCCATATATAAAATGTTCCTCCCTCGGAGCTAGAACCCATTACGAACTACAAGTCATTTTTTTTAGACAAATGTGATATCATCAAAATAACGAATATTGGTAGGTACCCTTATATGGTGGCTACACGAAATCGTGGACCTATATATACAATGTTCAGCCACCGAAGCTAGAGCCCATAACGAACTACAAACACCAATTTTTAGCCAAATCCCTGGAAAAAAATATGGCTAAAACCATCAAAAAACCAAAGTCGGAAGGAACCGTTATATGGGGGCTATCCCAAAAAACAAACCATCCTAGACACAAAGCAAGCAAAGGTGCCAAATGTTGCAGCTCTACGTCAAATAATGTGAGCTGCTTCGTGATTTCAACAGACAGACAGATGGACAGACAGGCGTACAGAGGGACAAGCAGACGAACATCGTTAAATCGACTTAGAATTTTATGCTGATCTTAAAAATATATACTTTTGGGGTCCATGACGAATATTTAGAGGTGTTGCAAACGGAATGACTAATTTGATATACTCTCCTTTCCAAGGTGGAGGGTATAAAAATATTAACTAAAGAAAACTAAGTTCTAATATTCCCCTTATTTTAAATCTTGAGAAGGCGTTCACCTACATCCTTTATCGGAATTTTTAACGGGGACAAATGATACGCAAATTTTCCAAAACAGAAGTGAAGATTCCAAAATGTTTATATTTATATACCCTCCATCATACTATGCAGGGTATATTAACTTTGTCATTCCATTTGTAACTCCTCGAAATACTCATGTCAGACCCAAAAAAGTATATATATTCTTGATCAGTGTAAAATTCTAAGTCGATTTAACCATGTCCGTCTGTCTGCCTGTCTGTCTGTTGTAATCACGCTATCTTTCGAACGAATTGAGATAGAAGGCTAAAATTTGGCACACATGTTTATTTTGCCAGTAGGCAGGTTACGTTTGTAAATGGGCCATGTAGGTCCACGTTTTCACATAGCCCCCATATAACGGTACCTCCCGATATTCGGTATTTTGATGATTTTAGCGACATTATTAACAGGAATTGTTTCAAATTTGGTATTTGAAGTTCGAAATGGATACTACAGTCTAAGACAGAATATTGTCTATGCAGGTCCACGTTTTCGTATGGCCCCCATATATCAGTACCTCCCAAAATTCGGTATTTTGGTGATTTTAGCGTCACTATTCACCGGAATTGTTTCAAATTTGGCACTTGAAGTTGGAAATGGATACTACAGCCTAAGGCAGAAATATGCCTATGGTCCATATCTTCGTATAGCCACCATATAACGATACCTAACAATTTTCGGTATTTTGATGATTTTAGCGACATTATTCACCGGAATTGTTTCAAATTTGGCATTTGTACTTCGAAATGGAAGCTACAGCCTGTGACAGAAAATTGTCTATGCAGGTCCACGTTTTCTTATAGCCCCCATATAAAGGTACCTCCCTATTTTCGGTATTTTAATGATTTTATCGACATTATTCACCGGAATCGTTCCAACTTTGGTATTTGAAGTTCGAAATGGATACTACAGCCTAAGGCAGAAAATTGTCTATTCAGGTCCACGTCTTCTTATTACCACAAAATAAGGGTACCTCCCTATATTCGGTATTTTGATGATTTTAGATTCATTATTCACCGTAGTAGTTTCAAATTACGTATTCAGAGTTCATTATGGGACCTACAGTCTGTGACAGAAAATTGTCTATGCAGGTTCAGGTCTTCGTATTGGCCCCATATATCAGTACCTCCCTATTTTCGGTATTTTAATGATTTTAGCGACATTATTCACCGGAATCGTTCCAACTTTAGTATTTGAAGTTCGAAATGGATACTACAGCCTAAGGCAAAAAATTGTCTATGCAAGTTCACGTCTTCGTATAGCCACCATATAACAATACCTCCCGATATTCGGTACTTTGATGATTTTAGCGACATTATTCACCGGAATTGTTTCAAATTTGACATTTGAAGTTCAAAATGGATAGTCCAACCTGAGACAGAAAATTGTCTATGCAGGTCCACGTCTTCGTATGGCCCCCATATATCAGTACCTCCCAAAATTCGGTATTTTGGTGATTTTAGCGTCACTATTCACCGGAATTGTTTCAAATTACGAATTTAATGTTCGTAATGGAAGCTACAGTCTGTGACAGAAAATTTTCTATGCAGGTCCAGGTCTTCGTATAGTCACCATATAACGGTACCTCCCGATATTCGGTATTTTGAGGATTTTAGCCACATTATTCACCTGAATTGTTTCAAATTTTGTGTTTGAAGTTCGAAATGGATACTACAGCCTGCGACAGAAAAGTGTCTGTGCAAGTCCACGTCTTCGTATAGCCCCCATATAACGGTACCTCCCGATATTCGGTATTTTGAGGATTTTAGCCACATTATTCACCGGTATTGTTTCAAATTTGACGTTTGAAGTTCGAAATGGATACTACAGTCTTAGACAGAAAATTGTCTATGCAGATCCAGGTCTTCGTATAGGCCCCATATATCAATACCTCGCTATATTCGGTATTTTAACGATTTTAGGTACAATACTCAACGAAATTGTTTAAGATGTCGTATTTGAAGTTCGTAATGGAAGCTACAGCCTGTGACAGAAAATTGTCTATGCAGGTCCAGGTCTTCGCACAGCTCCGATATGACGGTACCTCCCTAAATACGAATTGTTGATGATTTTCGCTACATTATTCACCATTTATTTCAAGTTTCGAATTTGAATTTGGTAATGATTTATGACCAATAATGCCCATGTAGGTCCACGTCGTATAGACACCTATATTCGGTATTTTTAAAATGTTTGCGGAATTTTTTAAGGATTTTATTTCCAAATTCCTTGCAAATGGTGAAGGGTATTCCAAGTTCGGCCCGGCCGAACTTACTGCTTTTCTACTTGTTCTTGCTAATATTTTCTCATTCTAAATGACAAAATTTGAAATTTTCTTTCCAAAAGTTGTGCGCAGGATATGACATTGCATATGCCCCTTACCTACGACCCTGATTCGCCCGACTATAGTGTCCCATAATTATCTTCTTGTCTTTCTGCTTCAAAACAAAAGAACATCAACGACATGATAATCACATTTCCATTTTAATAGTTTTTAATAGGAAAATGTCCATATTTTCACATCATCTTCGTCATCGACATCTACTACTCATTGCCCTGGACACCATCTTTCCTTATTTGCCTATTTGTGTGTATGGGTGTGTGTGTTTGTGTTGGTGTTGATGTTAACAAAATTGTTGTCTTTAAATAATTGAATTCCTGTTTTGTTTATCATGTTTTCTTCATTTCATTTTCTTTCTCTTCTTTCCATCCTTCCGTCGAACAGGCCGAGGCCTTTTGTTCCACCTACAACATTGACTTGTTTGTTGTTGTTTATTCGGTGGTGGACCGCAATTCATTTAAACAAGCCGAAAGGATATTACAGTATCTCAAGGAGAATGAAATGCTGTTAACCAGAGGTGCCATACTGGTGGGCAATAAGACTGATTTGGAGCGACATCGAGAGGTGAATCGGCAGAGTAAGTAAATGTTTGTATATTTTAAACGAGGGGAAAATTGGTGGATAGTGTGTGGTATGAGTATTGCGAAATACGAAGAAGTTATATTACTCATACGCCTCCTGACATAGGGGCATGTTTTGACTTTAAGTGAAAAGTGGAATTTCTATATAAAACATGTTTTTATTCTAAATCAAATCATGGCTTTTAATACAGGGGCGTATGAGCAACATAATTTATTTGTGTCAAGCAATACTCATACCACCCCCTGTCCACCAATTTTCCCCCACGAATTCATTTAGGATAAAATGGGACTACATAGGCCACGTTTTGATTTAGGATGATATATGATGTATATTGAGGCACAATTTATGAAATATATAAGATCAAGTTCGATTTCGGGATCAAATATGAATTATGATGAGGTTGCGCTTTTATTTGAGTTGAAGTATGTGCATAGGGTTAGATTTGGTTTAAAATATGGACTACGTACAGGGCCACGCATGAATTGGATGATTTCATTTTGACTTTTTAAAAGATAAACTTTGATTTCAGAACTAAATATAGGCTATAAATTACCACATTTTGAATTGGGATTTGGGACGCTAGGTAGATCTATATAAATATAGGGTCATGTTTTCATTTGAAAAATTTAATATGGACTGCCTGCATAAGGCCATATTTTGAATGGATTAAATATTAAATGGATTAAATATCTATAACAATAAAAGAGTAAAGTAACCATCAACGCCCAGACGAAACGGCCGAAGCTAGAATATTGAAATTTTCGGTCCACTCCTGATCCAAAGGGTTCAGATAAGGCTGGGTTTTCATATTAGAACGATAGGAAAAGTATTAAAAATTACTAAATATGATACCCTTTGTATTTAAGTTAGAGCTAGAACTTTTTTAAATTCGGAATGAGCGTCAATGAGGGAGTGTATGATAGATGTACTCAAGGGTTTTTGGAAATTCGCACCATAAATGCAGGGTGAGATAAAAAAACTGCAACAAAGTCAAACGCCATAATTTTTATTTGTCCGAATTTGTCACCTTTAGCACGAATTATGGCCTTCAAACGGCCAATGAAACCGTCACACGCAGCCCTAATGTTGTTCTGCGGTATCTTGGCCCATTCCCTGCGAAGCGGTTGCTTGAGGTGATCGACTCTTTGGCATTGTTTAGTGCCAACCTTTGTAACGTGGGTTTCTCCACAAGGACCCACTAAACCTTATGAAATAATAAGAGTAGATTTCTCCCTTTCCTGTGAATTACAATCTACTCGGGTTGAAATACGATAAGATAAATATTGAATATAGGATGGCAAATAGACTTCGGAGGTGTTCGTGAATTCAAAGTAATGAGTTATAATTGATAATCGGGATTCGATGTTTACTCGTATCCTAGGCAAGAGGGTGTACGACTCGTGATCAATCGGAAATGATGATGTCGGGTTAAAGAAGATCATAAAGAAGCGATCGGGTGACGATTCGAAGATAATCGGGAACTTGTGGTCGTCGGTTGTCGACGATCAGGAATTACGATGTTTGTGTTCGGGTGATCAGGGTTGTTGACGATTTGAAGGTAATCGGGAACTTATGGTCGTCGGTTGTCGACGATCAGGAATTACGATGTTGGTGTTCGGATGATGAGGGTTGTTGACGATTTGAAGGTAATCGGGAACTTATGGTCGTTGACGATTTGAAGGTAATCGGGAACTTGTGGTCGTTGGTTGTCGACGTGTGTTCGGGTGATCAGGGTTGTTGACGATTTGAAGGTAATCGGGAGCAGCTGTCCAGGTCTTCGTGAGCGGATTGACATTCGTACTGGTTCGGCAGCTCGTTGGGGGTGGATTCCGCAACCGATGCGTTAGGCTTGGTAGATGGATCGGGGCTCGTTCGGGTTCGACAGCTTGGGTTTTTGTTATTCGGGTGGCTACAGGGGCGAGGTAACTAGCTTAGCTACGATTCTATAACTACGTGTACTCCACTACCAACGTTCGACTATAATACGGAACAGCGAACCGAAGCTCCTGTGGAACAGCAAACCGAAGTTCCTGTGGAACAGCGAGCCGAAGCTCCTGTGGAACAGCGAACCGAAGTTCCTGTGGAACAGCGAACCGAAACTCCTGTGGAACAGCGAGCCGAAACACCTATGTTAATGAATTACCAGCCACTCAACTTAATGCGAGCCAGTCTTGAAAAAAGTATTCCCGACTAACGCTTTTGTTAGTCGGAGGACGGCCGATGATCTTTAGAAAATCACTAGCAACCCTTTGGCAAGCTCCTGCAGTAGCAAGCCTATCTCATCACACCGCAAACCGAAAACTATATGTGACCGGTCCTACCAAGTCATTGCGAATTTCGAAGCATAAGGCAAATATGCTGTGAACGGCATACCACCGAAATATAATTTGTTCACTACGCGCCCAACGAATGCTATGGTTGTTGGTTGGTGCTGTTGTCGCCTTGTGTGCTGCCTATGGCCGTGTTGTGTGAACGTAGTGGTGGTGGTTGGTTGGTGCTTTTGGCGTCGCACTCTTTGTATTCTTGCAGTGGTCATTGTTGTTGTTATTATTGTGCAATAGGTATTTTAATGCCAAGGTCGATTAATACGAGCGAAGAGCGACAATCGGCTGTTATGGCGGCCCACACCATCACTATGGCCAGTGCTTGAGTTCTGGTGGCCAACCGAAGGTGTACATTTTCAGCTGACCTCTTTGGCAAGTAAACACGATAATTAGGTTTGTTTCAAACTGCTGGACAACGAATTTTTTCTCATCGGAGACGGAGAAAACCAAATTCGGCAGTTCACCACTTTCGGCCAAGCGAAGCAACTCTTTAGCTCTTTTGAGCCTATTTGCTTTCTGTTGCGGTGTCAGTTCTTGCACATTTTGGAATTTCAACGGCTTATCTCCGATCTCATTTTTCAATATTTGCCGAATGAAATATTGCGACAAGTTCAGTTGTGTATGACCCTTTTAGTACCAGACCTTAGGCAGAGATTCGTTCTAAAAAGTACTAAAAGCTGGGTTTATGATACTAAATTCTATACTTTAGAGATAGAATCTTGAAACTTCGCATTTAGGCTAGCATTGTAACGAAGTATCGAAGTTTATGGGCTTTAATTTTTTATAAAGGACCACATGTTTACTTAACTTATTCCTAATTCCGACATTTTTCTTCTTTTCCCCGTTTTCAGTGGGTCGCAAAGTGGCCAAGGATATTGCCTGCAAATTCATTGAAACCTCCTCGGGGCTGGATCACAACGTTGACGAGCTGCTGGTAGGCATTGTGGCCCAAGTGAAATTAAATCCCCAGCGTTTGCGTAATCTCAGTGAAAAAGATCGCCAGCGGCTAAATCTACAAAATGCAATTCAGAAACATCGACGCCTCTATGCCCCGCCACGAAGGATGGTCAGGCAAATGTCTATGTGTCAGGCCGAGGATGAAGATGAGGATACGGGCCAAGATGAAAATCAATCGAATAACATTATGGGTGACGAAGGCATCGGTACGGGAAGTGAAAGGACGGCAAGTACAAGCCTTTCATCGGCCAGTACCACAAAAACAGGCCCAGTGAGGAAACCCAATAAACGCACCCTAAATTTGGAGAGCATCTTGAAAATGGGTGAAAGTGAACTGGAGGATGAGGAGGAGGCACAACGTATGGCAGCATCAGCGAATTATGGTTATCCAAAGCCGTTAAGTAAATTTGAGCTGCTAACTGGAGGCGGGGGAGCGGGTATGGGCAATAAATCGGGTAATGTACGCACACCTTTCGGCAGTGTCAATTCATCGCCGAAATCTCGTAAATCATATGACAGCAGTTCGGGTATTGGAAGCTCCAAGGGCATGAGTCATGATACGGCCCAACATTATGGCGAAACACAGGCGGAGGATTCATTGCTCAACGATTGTAATCGCAAAACGGTTTCAAAACTCACCAGCCGAACCAAGGTGTTTTTGTCGTCCGTACTGCGCTTCAAGAAGGCCATCAATGTGGCCAAGCGACGCAACTCGTCCAGTTGTAGTGATTTGTTTGTTATTTAAGAGGAAATGAAATAAGGAGGATAGAGAATAAGGTGTAAGGAGATAAAACGAATGGCTTGTCAACGAAAGCAGCGAAGGGAAAAAACGAAAATTAGGAATTCAGATTTCTTGATCAAATCATGGTGTAAATATTTACAAATTATTGTTGTTTGTTTTGAATATTATTATTAAGTTTAGGTGATTCATTAATTTGTTGGTCAAGACAATAACAAAGACTTTATTAACGCCCCCTAAAAGTTATATATTCATATATATGTAGGAAGGCCTCACCTCACACACCCACAACTATGTAAAAAATATGGTTTCATTAATGGCCCAATTTTCTTTAAATATAAGCACACAATCAAATATCTTACTTGAAATCCAATGAAAAAATTTTAAATTTTATTTTAATTGTATTTTGTTTAAAAATATATATTCGAAAAATGTGAGTAAATCAAACAATGAACCCATAAAAAAATATTTTAAAAATCATTACTGATGATTTTTGGCCCGATATCAAACTGGGAGGTATTTTACAAAAATTCATAAATATTAGAAATAAAACTGTTGATCGAATTCAAAACACAATGGAAAATATGAAGTTCATCAGACAAATTTGAAAAGAACCCAAAAAAAACCAGTAAAGAAAGTCTTCAAATCGGGCGGGGCCGACTTTATGATACCCTACACCACTTTGCTAATTTAGTAGAGCATGGGAAAATTCAATCATACTCGCTATGATTATAATTATAATTTAAAGTTCAAAGGACTAAATATGCCGAAGCATTTGTATCTTTTAAATTCGGAGTTGTATTAATTTGAAATCAGATAAAAATATATGTGGGAGCTATATCCAAATCTGAACCGATCTCGATAAAATTTGGCACAGATATTTCTGAGCTGTATTTGATATATTTCCCTGAATATCGTTGTTACGGAGTGCATATTATGGCTGTTGGTAACAAATATGACTAATCGGATGAACAGTATATATGGAAGCTATAGCTATATCTGAACCGATCTTCACCAAATTTGACACACTAGCTTCTAGATTCAATTCGGTCGTAAGTGTCAAATTCCATCCCATTTGGACAAATATTAGACGTTTGGTGCACAATAAAAGGCAAATCGGACGAAGTTATATATTGGAGCTATATCCAAATCTGAACCGATCTTGCTAAAATTTAGCAAACGTATTTCTGAGCTGTATTTGATATATTTACCCAAATATTGTTGTTGTAGAGTGCATATTACGGCGGCGGTGGACAAAAATAACAAATCGGATGAACAATATATATGGGAGCTATAGCTATATCTGAACCGATTTCGATACATACATATTGGCATACATATTTTCAGGCCTAATTTGGGTGTATGTGCAAAATTCCATACAATTCGGGCTGATATTACACGTTTGGTGCACAATCAAATGCAAATCGGATGAAGATATATATGGGAGCTATATCTAAATTTTGACCGATTATCTCCAATTTCAATAGGGTTCGTCCTTGGGCCAAGCAAATGATCTGTGCAAAATTTGATCTGGGTAGAGCAATAAATGCGAACTGTACTTTGTTTACAAAAATACATGGACAGACGGACTGACGGACGGACATACATAAATCGACTCAGAATGTGACTCTATGCAGATCATCAAAAGGAATGGGTCTAGGCAAAAGGAAACGGCCTGTTACAAACAAATGCACAAAGACATAATACCCTGACCACCTTATGGTGTAGGGTATAAAAAGTATGGCTAATAAATATAAAATCGGATAAAACGTAACAGATGTTCCATACTTGGCAAATTTTGTTCTTGTCGAACCTTCCACATAATTATGGGGAAATATATATCTGAGCCGTGAGATATATTTTTAGTGTAAAATAAACCCGAAATTGGATGAAGATATGTATTGGAGAGAGAGAGAAAGGTTAACCCGATTTTGCACCAACTTTTCAAATTCGAATATTTAAATCAGTTCTAGGTCAGTTGAGAAAATGAAAAATATCGATTCACTTCAGTAAGTACCTCACCCACAAACGTCCAAAATTTTGAATAATTATAACTCTTATAAAATGTGATATAAGATTCCGATTATCTCCAAATAACATACACCACAATATGTTTTTTAATACAAAGTCTGGTGTGAAGATGTTATATATCGGTCCACCCTTTGTGGTACATGCCCCACAAAGGGTCAACATTTTGAATATCTATGAAGCTCATAAGACACAAACTTAACATGTGATTCCATTTAGACTTGGCACAGCTCAATATTTCTATCGACACAAGATCAATCATAAAAATGGTAGAGATCAGATCATTCCTCCTGGTACCTCCCCCACAAAGGGTCAACGTTTCGAATAACCAAAACGATTATCAAATCCAAAATAAGCATCCGCTACTCTTCAAATTTCACACATGCCACTATTTTTACTAACATAAGAACTGCTGTGAGAATGAGATATATCGATGCACATTTTCTGGTACTTCTATCACAAAGTGTTACAAAAACGCTCAAAAAAGCGAAATAGAGCAGGTATCCTGAAATTTGGAAATAAAATTACTCTCGGAGTTTTGGAAATGTTTACTTATATGTACTAAAATGTACTACATTTGGAATTGAGAGTACAGTTGGAGTGTACGATTGGGGTAATTAGGAGGCTTTAGTAATTCGTTCTTATGTGTACTAAATGGTACAAAATAGAATTATGATGAACCGATTGAGCTGGAATTCTGAAATTTGGAATGAGAGTCACTGATGGAGTGCAGGACAGAAGCACCAAAGGGTTATGGGAAATTCAAACTTAAAATTTAGGAAGTAGTAGTAAAATGTTACTGAACGAATACTGCTGACCTTTTGACATTTAGTATTGGGGCCTCTGTTTTTAGTAGGTTTGTAATAAAGAGGGGGTTTTAGAAATGTGTGGTAAAAGTGCACGAAAAGTACTAAATAGTACTATGTTTGGTACAATTTGAAATTTTTTTTACTCGAAATTGGATGCTGTTCACATGTGACCTGAACATGTGGAGGTGGTTTGGAAATGTGTAATATATTGGTACGAAAAGTACTAAATATTACTAAATTTGGTATTGCGTGAAGGAGACAGAGATGGAATCCTGAAATTTGATATTAAGGTATTTATTAGTGTTTGTCGTAAAGAAGTGGAGGTGGCCTCGGAAATGTGTACTATCATTGTTCGAACGTAAATTCGAAATGGTACTAAATTTAGGTATTAGGTAAAAGTATAGAGCTGTAATCCCAAAATTTGATATTGTGACCTCTGCTGGTATTGGATATTGAGATCCGGTTATGGTTTTGGGAATACATGCTATAATTGTTCGAAAAGTACTAAATGGTACTAATTTTGAGTTACTTTTGGTGTTTAGGATAGAAGATGTACTATCCTAAACACCAAAAGCCGGCCGAACTTTGAATACCCTCTACAATTTGGAACGAATTTGGCAATTTTCAAAAAAAAAAAAAATAATAAAATAAAATCCGTTTAAAATTCCGTTAAATCTTAAAAATACCAAAGGTCATTTTAGGGTCTAAACGACGATGTGAACCTGCATAGGCAACTTTTGTCATAAGCCATTACAATATTCAAATGCGAAACTTGAAAACAAATCGATAAATAATGTAGCTAAAATCATCCATATAGGGAGGTACTATTATATGTGAGCTATATCAAAATGTGGACCTGCACAGACAATTTTCTGCCTTAGGCAGCAGTATCCATTACGAACTTCAAATACCAAATTCTAAACAATTCCGATGAACAATGTCGCTAAAATCATCAAAATACCGAATATCGGGAGGTACCGTTATATGGGGGCTATACAAAGACGTGGACCTGCACAGACAATCTCCTGTTTTATGCTTCAGTATCCATTACGAACTTCAAGTACAAAATAAATAATTCCGGTTAATAATATCGAAAACATCATCAAACTAACGAATATGAGGAGGTGACGTTATATGGGGCTATACGAAGGCGTGGACCTACAGGGCCCATTTATATCCCATAATACCAAAAGTCCTTCAGATATAATATACATTTGAGTAAGATTTTATCAATCTACTTCATTTCGTTCAAAAGCTAGACGGATAGACGGACAGACAGACGGATAGTGCTAATTTGTCTTAGAATTGAACGCTGCTCCGGAATAAATATACTTCGTAGGGTTTATTATGCATATTTCGAGGTGTTACAAACGGAATGACAAACTCAATATACCCCTTCATACTATAGTGGGGGGTATAAAACGGCCAATAACGAATCTAAAGTTTTAAGCTGAACTCTTCGCTGACGAAGTAGCGGCCACTTGATAGTATTATATAAATTTTTGACAAAAATAGAATTATGACCACCCACCGATACATTCTAATATTCTTCTTCTAAATGTGAGATTTTGACATTTTTCATTATACGTTTTGAACAATGAAGGACCGATTTTTACCCTTGCTTGAATGTAATAAATTTGAATACAATGGGATATCAGTTTCAATATAGTCCAATTCTGACCTATATCCCATATTTATTTAGGATTTTACAAGATTTGCTATGATTCGAAAATTTTAAATTTCGTGGAAAGGAAGCAATAGGAGTAATTCTGACTTAAGTCATATCTATATATATGACTATGATATATAATATTTGTATTTATTGTATTTGTTCAAACTGATATTGTAAATCTCCGAACAAGATTATTATTATTATTATTTAAATATTTCGATTTTATTATTTAACTTTTATTTTATTTATTTTCATTTCAAATATTTTCGACCTTGATACTATTTTTCAGAAAACATCAATTAGAAATGTTACAAAATATTTTTCTTGTTAACTATTATCAATACAACTTGGACAACAATTAATCAAAACAAAAATTCTCTTCAAAAAAGAACCAAATATACCGAAAAAAAATTCATCTCAAACTAAAAACTAAAAATGATTACAACAAAAAGTAAAATAACACAAATGTGTCATGGCACAGAAAATAATGAACTTGAACCAAAGCAAAATAACAATTAATAATAAAAAAAGTCTGCACACAAAACAATCATTAACAAGAAAACGAAGCGAAAGAAAGAAGGCCACTAAAAAGGATAATTATGACCACTTTTGCTGTTGTTGTTGTTGCTGTACAAACAATAGAACAACATATCAAGCACAAGAAGGAAATAAAGATGAATGAATGATAAAAATGAAAAAAAAAAACATAAAGCCCGAGCAATGATTGCAACTAAGGGAACTAAATGAGCGGTAAAGTGAAATGAAAATATGCCACAACAAAAAAATTAAAATAACAATAGATATGAAATACACTGGTCCAAATGTATGTGTGTGTGTCTCATACCACAATAACCAATACCAAAAACAAAAAGTAAAAAAAAACACAATTTCATGTCAAATGACAAGAGTGACAATGCAAATAAGCCATAAGAATGATAATTTGTATGGCATACCCATTTTCATATCACTTCTCCTCTGTATGCATACATATGCACAATACCTTGTTTATTATGCCCATACATTCGCACCCGCAACACACATCCATATGAACATTGAAACATTCATGGCAAATAAAAACATCAGCACACACACAATCATCCAAATAGAATCGAGGAGAACATTAATTTATGACAATGAAAAACAGGCAAGACCATAGCATGGATAGACACAGACATACTTTCAAGCACACCAACACATACAGGGTGAGATAAAAAAAGTTCCAACAAAGTCAAACGCCATAATTTTTAAATTTTTATACCCTCCACCATACTATGGAGGGTATATTATCTTTGTCATTCCGTTTGTAACTCCTCGAAATATCTATAATAGACCACACAAAGTATATATATTCTTGATCAACGTAAAATTCTAAGACGATTTAGCCATGTCCGTCTGTCTGTCTTTTGTAATCACGCTATCTTTCGAACAAATTGAGATAGAAAGCTAAAATCTTGCACACATGTGTATTTTGCCAGTAGGCAGATAAAATTCGTAAATGGACCATGTAGGTCCATATTTTCATATAGCCTCCATTTAACGGCACATCCCGATATTCGGTATTTTAATAATTTTAGCAACATTATTTACAGGGATTGTTTCAAATTTCTCATGTGAAGTTCGAGTCAGATACTACAGCCTAAGGCAGAAAATTGTCTGTGCATGTCCACGTCTTCGTATAGCCCCCATATAACGATACCTCCTATATTCGGTATTTTGATAATTTTAGCGACATTATTAACAGGAATTGTTTCAAATTTGGTATTAAAAGTTTTTAATGGATACTACAGCCTATGACAGAAAATTGTCTATGCAGGTCCACGTTTTGGTATAGACCCCATATAACGGTACCTCCCAATATTCGGTTATTTGATGATTTTAGAGTCATTATTCACCGGAATTGTTTCAAATTACGTATTTAGAGCTCGTAATGGGAACTACAGTCTGTTTTTATAACGGTACCTCCATATATACGATATTTTGATGAGTTTAACTACATTATTCACCGTTTATTTCAAGTATCGAATTTGAATATGGCAATGGCTTATGACAAACAATGCCTATGTAGGTACATGTCGTATAGACCCCAATATAACGGCTATATTCGGTATTTTTAAGATTTTAACAGAATTTTTTAAGAATTTTATTTTTTGAAAATTTCCTAATTCGTTCCAAATGGTGAAGGGTATTCAAAGTTCAAAGTATAGATTTGTTCGAATTTGTCACGAATTGGAACGAATTATGGCCTTCAGACCGCCAATGAACCGTCACACGCTGTCCGAATGTTGCTCTGCGTTATTTTGGCCCATTCCCGGAGAAGCGCTTGCTTGAGGTGATCGACATTTTGGTATTTTTTAGGGCCAACCTGGCTTTCCAAAATACTCCCGGCACAATAGTCCTACGGATTGGTATCCGGAGATTTTGGTGGCCATTGTGCGCTGGAAAAACAAGGAACCCTATTTGGTAACCATTCTTGGGTGGCGCGTGCTAAGTGCGATGGTGCTGCTGAGTCCTGTTGGAATGTCCAAGGTCTGCTGCCAAAATGTTTGTGTGCCCAAGGCTTTAATACACCCTCCAGAATATTTTCAAGATAATATTCAACATTTGTTCTGATGCCACGGTCGATTAATACAAGCGGAGAGCGACCATCGGCTGTTATGGCGGCCCACGCCCTCACCATCACCATGGCCGGAACTTGAGTTCTGGTGGCCAACCGAATGTGCACATTTTCAGCTGACCTCTTTGCCAAGTAAACACGATCATTTTGTTTGTTTAGAAACTGCTGGACAACGAATATTTTCTCATCGGAGACGGAGAAAACCAAATTCGGCAATTCATCACTTTCGACCAAGCGAAGCAACTCTTCAGCTCTTTTGAGTCTATTTTCTGTCTGATGCGGTTTATGTTCTTGTACTTTTTGGAATTTCAATGGCTTTACCTCGAGCTCATTTTTCAATATTTGCCGAATGGAATATTGCGATATGTTCAGCTCACGAGCCATTTTTCGGCTACTTCTTAACTTTTCGAACCATTTCTGTTGATGTTGCTGTTTTTTTGCGTCTACTTCCTTGGCGTCGAGCTACGCTACCAGTATCACGGTAACGAGCCATGGTACGAGACAGAAATGATTTATTCACATTTAAATGCTGGAGTGCTCTAACGATAGCCACATGTGGTTTTCCAGCCAAATTTAAAGAAATCTCTCTATCCCGCTTGAATTCAATCACGAATAACTTTTGTTCTGGAAAATTCTCACCAAAATGCTTTTGTACGCTTGTAAACAATATAATGAGCTGTAACTGGAATAATTTTAACAGCTGCCGGACGAGTGGCTTAACAGCTGTCGGACGAGTTTTTTCATCTCACCCCGTACATTAACATACGAACACCATGGTACTGAATTGTTCCCAGCAAATTGATACAACATTGTAAACACCGAAATCCGAATTAAATCGTCTAGAAACCACCAATACCGAAAAAAAGCGATTTAATTTATTTCCTTTAAACGACACACATGCAAACACACCATTAACACATAATGGGAGACTGACTAACAAAAAAATGTGTACATAAATTATTATTAACTATTAATTACTGTAAATAGATTTGAAAATAACATGGAAAAATACATCATACATAATTACTATTTTCATGAGTTTTTTTTTTTTTGATTTTATCGATCATTGGACTATTTTTTTTTTTTTTTTTTGATTTTAGATGCTATTAGTTTTCAACTAAAATGCTAAAGTTGGTTTAACAGTACTACATTTAATTGCACCTGAATTTTTGCACCCGATATTCGAAATTTTGACAATTTTAGGGACATTATTCACCGGAGTTGTTTCGTATTTAGAATTCGTAATGGGAACTACAGCCTATGATAGAAAATTGTCTATGCAGGTCCAGGTCTTTGTGTAGGCCCCATATATCAGTACCTCCCTAAATTCGGTATTTTGACGATTTTAACGATACAATATTTACCGAAATTGTTTAAAATTTCGTATTTGAAGTTCTTAATAGGTGCTAAAGCATGTGACAGAAAATTGTCTATGCAGGTCCAGGTCTTCGTATAGCCCCGATATAACGGTACCTCCCTATATACAGCATTTTGATGATTTTAACTACATTATTCACTGTTTATTTCAAGTTTCGAATTTGAATATGGTAATGGCTTATGACAAACAAAGTCTATGTAGGTCTACGTGGTATAGACCCCAATCTAACGGCTATAATCGGTATTTTTAAGAATTTAACCGAATTTTTAACGAATTTTATGTTTTGAAAATTTCCAAATTCGTTCCAAATGGTGGAGGGTATTCACTGCTTTTTAACTTGTTTCAAGTGTCGTATTGGAATATGGTAATGACTTATGACAAAAGTTGACTGCGCAGGTCCATGTCTTCGTATAGACCCCAATATAATGGCTTTTGCTTTTGGTACCTTCCCCACAAAGGGGGAGTTCATAAAACGCGAACTGGGCACCCGATCACATTCAAACCTGGCACATCTTAATATTTCTTCTAACACAAGATCAGATGTGGAAGATGGAATATTTCGATACACTTCTTCTGATGCCTCCACCACAAAGAGTCAATATTTTGAATGATTATAACGCATACCAAAATATATTTTAATAGTCGGACATAGGCTCTTGGCAAAATCGACTAATACTTTTTAACTTGTTTGAATAAATTTCACTCAGTGGCGGTCTGTTAAAAAGGCACATCGATCATACACAGGGTTTTTTGGACTAGCCTAAGATCGATTCATTATTATAAAAAAAATTATAAAAAAATTAGGAAGTATCCAATCCCGATATTCAGCAGTTTGATGATCTTAGCGACAGTATTTACCGGAATTGTTTCAAATTTAGTATTTGAAGTTCGTAATGGATACACCAGCATAAAACAAAAAATGGGTCATGTAGGTCCACGTCTTCGTATAGCCCCCATATAAAGGTACCTCCCGATATTCGGTATTTTTATGATTTTATGATTATTTACCGGAATTGTTTCAAATTTGGTATTTGAAGTTCGTAATGGATAATACGTCCTAAGACAGAAAATGAGCCATGTAGGTCCATGTCTACGTATAGACCCCCATATAACGCCATTTTGAAGATCTTAGCGACATTATTTACTTTCAAATTTGGTATGTGAAGTTCGTAATGGATACTGCATCCTAAGACAGAAAATGAGCCATGTAGGTCCACGTCTACATATAGCCCCCATATAACGGTACCTCCAGATATTCGGTATTTTGATGATCTTAGCGACATTATTTACCGGAACTATTTAAAATTTCGCGTTTGAAGTTCGTAATGGATACTACAGCCTATGCCAGAAAATTGTCTGTGCAGGTTCACGTCTTCGTATAGCCCCCATATAACTCTATCCCCTGATATTCGGTGTTTTGATGATTTTAGCGACATTATTTACCGGAATTGTTACAAATTTCGCATTTGAAGTTCGTAATGGATACAGCCTATGCCAGAAAATTGTCTGTGCAGGTTCATGTTTTATAACCCCCATGGTACCTCCCTATATTCGGTATTTTGATGATTTTAGCTACAATATAAACAAATTTTTTTTTTGTAAGTTTCGCAGTTGAATATTGTGACAAAAGTTGCCTATACAGGTCCACGTCGTCGTTTAGACCCTAATATACGGCTACATTCGATATTTTTAAGATTTTAACAGAATTTCTAACGGATTTTATTTTTTTGAAAAATACCAAATTTGTACCAAATAGTGGAGGGTATTTAAAGTTCGACCCGACCGAACTTATAGCTTTTTTACTTCTTTTTTTTTTAATAATGCAGCACAATTTTTACTCCTTTCCCACTTTACTACCGAAAGTCAAGGTTTTTTCAATTTTTCAAAATTATACAGCAATATTGTCCGACTCGACCAAATTACAATTATATTCACTCGGTTTAAATCATCATCGTGCATTATTTCTGACATATAGCCATGTTAAAGAACCATATTCCATTAAAAAAAAAAATATTTTAAAATTTCTCCGTTGCCGACTATAGCGCGAATTTTTAGATTTACTATTTTTTCCAGGAATTGAACATAATACCTTCATAATTTCCCTATTTTCATTTACAATGAACATTTCCATTATTATTAACTATCGAAACAGTATCTCAATTCTATATTGTACAAATAAAAACAAACAAATCAAAACAAATATTGTTTCCTCTCTTAGTAAGATAATCAAAATGAAAAAAAGATTGAAATATTTTTTAGAAAAAAAAAAAGAACAAACTTTAGTTAGAAATTAGAATTTTTAAAATTAAATTGAAAAGTGTTTTTTTGCTCTTGTGGTTTAAATGTTACAAGTTTAATTAAATGTTTGAGATATTTTTAATTCAAATACTCACAATGAACAAAAAAACAACAACAACTTATTAAAGGAAGATACAAAAAAGTAACAAGTTAAGATGAATTGAAAAAATATATAACTAATACTGATACATATACGAACTACCAACATATATATTTACGAAAATATTTTATTGTATTTTTATGAGACTACTATGTATATACAGGGTGAGATGGAAAAACTGCAAAAAAGTCCAACGCCATAATTTTTACATTTTTTTAAATTTTATTGAATAGCAGCAAAAAATGTTGAAAATAGCATCAAATTTTAGAATAAGTTTAGATTTGTTCGAATTGGTCACCTTTGGCACGAATTATGGCTTACAAACGGCCAATGAAACCGTCACACGCTGCCCGAATATTGCTCTTCGGTATTTTGGTCCATTCCCGGCGAAGCGGTTGCTTGAGGTGATCGACACTTTGGTATTTTTTAGTGCCAACCTTGCTTTCCAAAATACTCAAGACACAATAGTCCAACGGATTGGTATCCGGAGATTTTGGTGGCCATTTTGCGCTGGAAAAATAAGGAATCCCATTTCGTAACCATTCGTGGGTGGCGCGTGCTGAGTGCGATGGTGCTTCTGAGTCCTGTTGGAATGTCCAAGGTCTGCTGCCAAAATGCTTGCGTGCCCAAGTCTTTAATACACCCTCCAAAATATTTTCGCGATAATATTCGGCATTTATCTAATGGCGGCTCACACCATCGTCATGGCCGACGCTTGAGTTCTGTCGATGTAGTCCAAACCTGGCACGTCGGAATAATTACATGATATTTATTTAAGTCCTATACGAAATGGACATTATTGGCCTACTCCTTCGGAACCTACTCCATAGAAGGTCAACAATTTGAATAATCATAGCAGAAGTCAAAATATATTTAAATAATCGAACATTGGCTGAGGTTATACATCTGTCGGCAAAACCGACTGATAATTTTTATACCCTCCACCATAGTCTGCCCGTCTGTGGAAATCACTCTAGCTTCCGAACGAAATGAAGTAAGTTGATAAAATTTTACTCAAATGTGTACTATGTCTGCAGGACTTTTGGTATTGAAAATGGATCATGTAGGTCCACGTCTTCGAATAGCCCCCATATAACGGTACCTCCCGATATTCGGTATTTTGATAATTTTAGCCACATTATTTACCGGAATTATTTTAAATTTGGTATTTGAAATTCACAATGAATACTACAGCCTAAGACAGAAAATTGTCTATGCTGGTCCACGTCTTCGTATAGCCCCTATATAATAGTACCTTCCGATATCCGGTATTTTTATGACTTTAGCAACATTATTTACCGGAATTGTTTCAAAATTGGAATTTAAAGTTTGTAATAGATACTACAGCATAAAACAGATCATGGGCCATGTAGGTCCACGTCTTCACGTAGCCCCCATATAACGGTACCTTCCGATATTCGGTATTTTTAAGATTTTAGCGACATTATTTACTGGAATTGTTTCAAATTTGGTATTTGAAGTTCGTAATAGATACTACAGCATCAAACAGAACATGGACCATGTAGGTCCACGTCTTCGTATAGCCCCCATATAACGGTACCTCCCGATATGCTGTATTTTGACGATTTTAGCGACATTATTTATCGGAATTGTTTCAAATTTGGTATTTGAAGTTTGTATTAGATACTACGGCTTAAGACAGAAAATTGTCTGTTCAGGTCCACGTCTTCGTATAGCCGCCACATAATGGTACCCTCGATATTCGGTATTTTGATGATTTTAGCGACATTATTTACGGGAATGATTTCACATTTTGTATTTGAAGTTCGTAATGGATACTACAGCCTATGACAGAAAATTGTCTGTGCAGGTCCACGTATTATAACCCCCATGGTACCCCCCTATATTCGGTATTTTGATGATTTTAGATATATTATAAACAGATTTTTTCAAGATTCGCATTTGAATATTGTAACAGCTTGTGACAAAAGTTTCCTATGCAGATCCATGCCGTCTTATAGACCCTAATATACGGCTACATTTAGTATTTTTAAGATTTTAACAGAATTTGTAACGGATTTTATTTTTCTTGAATATTGTCAAATTTTTAGTAAATAGTGGAGGGTATTCAAAGTTCGGGCCGGTCGAACTTAAAGCTTTTTACTTGTTTTAACTTGTTTTCTGGAAAATTCTCACCAAAATGCTTCTGTACCCTTGTAAACAATATAATGGTCTGTCACTGGAATAATTTTAACAGCTGTCGGACGAGTGGCTTGGAATTGATAGCAGTCTGAAGTTGGTTGCAGTTTTTTCGTCTCACCGTATGTATACATATATATATATATATATATATATATATATATATATATATATATATATATAAATATATATATATATATATATATATATATATATATATATATATATATATATATATATATATATATATATATAATTATCTTAAATAAACAAGCAAGGAATTTGAGTTCTCTATTTAAAATAAAAAGAAGATTTTAAACATAAAAGGACTCCTTCCTTATCTCTTGAATTCTCCTCAGAAAACTACGAAACTAAACAACACCAGTTTTTATTCTAAGAATTAGTTAATACATATATACATACTCTCAACTGAAGAAAGTTTTAAAAGGATAAAACAAAAAGAGGATACAAACAAATATTTAAAATATAGACCAACAACAAGAAAACTATCGATATCAAAAAGAAATTAAAGAATGTATACAATTACTATCATTTTTATAGCTAACTACTACAACATATACACACACACACCTCCATATCTATACTTATACATACAAATATATTCAACTTATCATATACACCCAAAATAGCTATTACCTTCGTAAATCGCATAAATATCATTTTCCCCCCATTTCGAATTCTAAGACCAAAGAAACCAACAAAAAAAGAAACAAAATTGAAAACCAAATATTATTACCACTGTTGGTATTGAATTGAATATGGGCAACAATTACATATATAAGTATTAGTATTATTATAAAACTATTATATACACAGCTATAAATATATTTATAAGATATACATACATATACAAAACAAACAAACACACAGATATACTATGTATTAGACGCCGATATGTCCTTCCTTTGACATATCCAGCAATACATTTAATATGACATTTTAAATACATTTAATAACAACAGGAAGAAGATGAAGACGGAGAACAAAAATTGAAAGTATTCACCATAAATTATAAATAAAAATGCATTTTAAATGTAACTATCAAATAAATTGCACAATGTTTGACTTTTCAATGGTATTGGTGAGCACTTAAGAGGATTTGGAGGTAAGTATGTGGTGGAAGAACTCATGGATGCACAAATAATAAATATCAGGTTACACATATAAGTATAAATACGATACATTGACTACCTTAACTGGTTACCAACTCCCAGAAATAATGGCTTAAATTCTAATCTATAAAGGCTTGTGTGATAAGGCTAGATTTTTGGAAATTCTTACTAAAAAGAATATATCACATTACGTTTTCACGTCTTCAAAAACAATCATATGATACGAAATAATTCGAAATCGAATTTTTGATACAAAAAAAAGAAAATAATAATAATAATAAATAAATAAAATAAATAAATAAATACACAAGTAAGCAACGGAAATAGTCGTGCGGGGCCGACCATGTGATACCCTACAACACTACAATATGTTAGAAGCCCTTTTATGTACAAATCAATTTTGGAAGATTTCGTTTTTTAAATTATGTCACGGAGAACTACTCAGATACTACCATTAGCATTTTGACCAGGAATATTTGCCCAATATTTACACACTCCGTCGTGCTGTTAGTTGTCGTGGTCCATTTTACAGCTAAATATAATCCAATGGTCATCCAAAATGCTAGAATCCTTCCCTGTCCTTAACTCTCTTCTCAGGTGTGTCGATTGGCTTCAATTGTGTAATCAGAAATTTTTTTTCTGTGTTTGGTCCATTTTAACCCCTAAATATATTGCGGACATCTTTCAAAACAATAGGCCTAGCCCTTCTGAGTCTAATCGTACCCTTATGAAAATTTTCGTAAGGATAATTGCAATATTTACATAATAACCCCAACCTGTGTTGTGAAGTGAAAAAATATTACAAAACGTATACTTTAATATTATAAGTCAGAATGAAAAAATCGCATGCGATAAAAAATATGAAAAAATATGAAATATAAAAAAAATTCACAAAATACTAACAAATCTATATTAACATCATTATTGGCATCTTTTTATGCGATTTTTTAGAATTTATACTTTTATGCAAAAAGGGCGTTCTGAATTGACAAAATTTGTCAAAATCAGTCCAGCCATTTTTAAGATATAAGCATTCTAGCCAACATCCCCTTCCTTTGTATATACAGATTGTATATATTTCGCTATATATATCCGATATATTTACTATCGGCATCTACGTAACGGTCGGAATTAACCTTTTCGTCTATTTGTGTTAAAATATTCGCGGTTTAATGGAAAATTTGAATGTTATTTAACAAAAATGTTATGGTCTATTTCACCCACTAATTATTATCTGATTACCATCAAAATTGGATGACTTCTGCCCAGCCCTAAGTTGTAGCCCCATGCTAATTTTCGCGTCGATTGGTCTATAATTGCGACATGTAGAGCAACTGCAAAATCACGATTTTTTTTTTGTTTTTGGTCCATTACAACCCCTAAATATTATGCGATCATCTCCTAAAATAATAGACTTCTATTCTGGCCCTAGCCCCACCTACATCGGGCCATTATAGCGACCTGTAGAGTGATTACAAATTAACATGGGCAGACGGACAGATGGACGGACGGACATATATAGCTAGATTGAATCAGCTCGGAGAGATAGGAAGACCCATATATATTTTCCTATGTGGGAAAACAATATTTCGAGGTGTTTCATAATTTTTGGCCCAATCAAGCTTATAA
The DNA here is from genome assembly GCF_030504385.1 of Musca domestica. Classification (NCBI taxonomy): domain Eukaryota; kingdom Metazoa; phylum Arthropoda; class Insecta; order Diptera; family Muscidae; genus Musca; species Musca domestica. Next base: position 17,362,203 of record NW_026712249.1, read on the forward strand.
TACTCCCAACACATAATGTTGTAGGGTATAATAAATAAATATATAAAACAAGTAAGCAAAGGCTATAGTCGTGCGGGGCCGATCATGTGATACCCTACAACACTACAATATCTTAGCAGCCCCTTATGTTCAAATCCATTTTGGAAGATTTCGTTATTGAAATTATGTCACCAGGGACATTTGCCCAATATTTACGCACTCCGTCGTGCTTTTAGTTGTGTGGTCCAAAAGCATCTCCTCTTTATCTCCAAATTTAGACTCATCTATATGATTTGCTTGTCTACGATATTTGGCTATATTCGTCAACGAAATCAGCATAAAAAAGCCAGAAGTTCGCCTATTGTGTTTTTCGGATATCGCCTGTAAGTAATGTTGGTATTTTTTCACACAAAAGTAGTGGTCCATTCTACCCGCTGTCTTAAATTCTAACTTCATGCGAGATTTCGTGTCCTTTGGTTGCTATTTGTGACCTTCATAATGGCTGCAAAATAAGGAACATTTTGAGTTGCTAGTCCATTTCAACCCCTAAATATATTGCGGACATCTTTGAAAACAATAGGCTTAGCCTTTCTGAGCCTAACCCTACCCAGTAAAAATTTTCCTGAGGATCGGATGATAATTGCAATCTGCATATAATAACCCCAACCTGTGTTCTAAGCTGGAAAAATATTACAAAATTTACACTTCAATATTATAAGTCAAAAAACAAAAAAAAAACAAAATCGGTCCAGCCATTCTTGAGATATAAGCATTCTAACTAACATCCCCTTCCTTTGTATATACAGATTGTATATATTTCGCTATATATATCCGATATATTTACTATCGGCATCTACGTAACGGTCGGAATTAATCTTTTCGTCTATTTGTGATTTCGCCGGGATAAAATATTCGCGGTTTAATGGAAAATTTGAATGTTATTTAACAAAAATGTTATGGTCTATTTCACCCACTAAATATTACCCGATGACCACCAAAATTGGAAGACTTCTGACCAGCCTGAAGCTCTAGCCCCACGCTAACTTCCACTTCGATTGGTCCATAATTGCGTCCTGTAGAGCAACTGCAAAATCAGGAAATTTTTCAGTTTTTGGTCCATTTCAACCCCTAAATATTATGCGATCATCTCCAAAAGAAAAAGGGTTTTATTCTGGCTCTAGCCCGACCTCCATTCTAAATTTCGGGCCATAATTGCGACCTGTAGAGTGATTACAAATTAACATGGGCAGACGGACAGAGGGACGGACGGACATACATACCTAGATCGAATCAGCTCGGCGAGATAGGAAGACCCATATATATTTTCCTATGTGGGAAACCATTATTTCGAGGTGTTACATTATTTTTGGCCCAATCAAACTTATAATACCCCCAACACATAGTGTTGTAGGCTAGGGGCTTGACGAGAAAACCATAGAAGCAAAAATGTCAAAAGTCGGGCGGGGCCGACTATATGATACCCTACACCACTATGTATATTTAGTAGAGCTCTCGTAAAAAAAAAAATTTTTGAAATAGATCATACCACCTATCAACATTTAGCTTTAGAGCAGTTATAGTTTGGTTTCAGAGGGAACTAATACAGGGTGAGGTGAAAAAACTACAACCAACTTCAGACTGCTGTCATTTCTAAGCCACTCGTCCGACAGCTGTTAACACTATTTTAGTGACAGCTCATTATATTGTTTACAAGCGTACAAAAGCATTTTGGTGAGTTTTTTTTTTTTCAGAAAAAAAGTTATTCGTGATGGAATTCAAGCGTGATTTCTTGTTATTTGGTTGGAAAACCACAAGCGGCTATCGTTAGAGCACTCCAGCATTTAAATGTGAATAAATCTTTTGGGTCTCGTACCATCGCTCGTTACCGTGATACTGGTAACATAGCCCGACGTCAAGAAAGAGGACGAAAGAAAACAGTAAAATGGTTCGAAAAGTAAACAGCGACTTGATCGAAACCCGCGTCGGAGTAACAGAAAAATGGCTCGTGAACTGAACATGTCGCCACATTCCATTCGGCAAATATTAAAAAATGAGCTCGGGATAAAGCTATTGAAATTCCAAAAAGTGGAAAAACTTACACCGCAACAGAAAGAAAATAGACTCAAAGAGCTAAAGAGTTGCTTCGCTTGCTGAACTGCCGAATTGGGTTTTCTCCGCTCTTCGATAAGAAAACATTCGTTGTCCAGCAGTTTGTAAACGAACAAAATTATCGTGTTTACTTGCCAAAGAGGTCAGCTGAAAATGTGCACCTTCGGTTGGCCGCCAGAACTCAAGCGCCAGCCATGGTGATAGTGTGGGCCGCCATAACAGCCGATGGGCGCTCTCCGCACGTTTTAATTGACCATGGCATCAGAATAAATGCCGAATATTATCGGGAAAATATTCTGGAGGGTGTATTAAAACCTTGGGAGTTGGACTAACAATGGCTAACGAAGGTACAAAAGTTAGGTTGGCCGCCTTAAGGATATCCTACATAACTATGCATTAATGATACCCTACATAACTATGCGGTTCAATGTGCCAAAATCCATCCTACTTTGGTTCATATTACACGTATGGTGCCCAAGGATATATGTCTGGTGCTATGTCCAAATCTGAACCTATATCGTCTGAATTTGGCGAATATTGATGCGTAGGCGTATGATAGTGCTGGGATTTTGGTAATGCGTACAGAAAAGGTACAAAAAGTACTAACATGAACTAGAAATTTAGTAATTTGTATTGGAAAAAAGGAATGAGCTAGAATTCTGAAGGTTTGAATAAGTGTCCTTGATGGAGTGCAGGAAAGAAGTTACAAAGTTACTTTTGAAAATTTAAACTTAGAGGCTACAAAGTTCTAAAATGGTAGTATTCTTCTGTGATGGTACCATTTGGTATTATTTGAACGGTGGAGGTAAAAACTTAAATTTGGAATGGAAATAAAGGTTGAGGAAGTGTGTACTCATATATACAAAAAGTACTAACCGGTACTAAATTTAGTACAATTTGAAGGAATGGAAGGAGTTGGAGTCCTAAAATTTGAAATTAGGATTTAAAGTAGGATTTTGTAAAGTATCGATTTTGGTGAACTGATAGAGCTAAGTCCATTTTGCAATGGTTTTACTAATATGCTTCTAGGTAAATAACAATTTTTGAAGATTTTTTTTTTTTTGTAAAAAGCAAACATTTTCCTATTTTTTCCGAAAAAAAAAATATTAACTTGAATATATAAAACCTTGAAATCTTAGTACGACGTCTTCACGTATCGTTTTATTGAAAAAAAAAACAAGTTAAAAAGCAGTAAGTTCGGCCGGGCCGAACTTTGAATACCCTCCACCATTTAGAACGAATTTGGAAATAAAATCCTGAAAAAATTTTGTTAAAATACCGAATATTGCCGTTATATTGGTGCCTATACGACGTGGATCCACACAAGCATTATTTGTCATAAGTCATTACCAAATTCAAACTCGGAGCTTGAAATAAACGGTAAATAATGTAGCGTAAATCATCAAAATATAGAATAGAGGGAGGTGCCGTTATATCGGAGCTATCCGAAGACCTGAACCTGCGTAGACAATTTCTTGTCATAGGCTGTAGCATCCATTACGAACTTCAAATACGACATTTCAAACACTTTCGGTGAGTATTGCACCTAAACTCCTCAAAATACCGAATATAGGGAGGTACTGGTATATGGGGCCTATACGAAGATCTGGACCTGCAAAGACAATTTTCTGTCACAGACTGGAGTTTCCATTGCGAACTCTAAATGCGTAATTTTAAAAAAATTTGGTGAATAAATTTTGAACAATTCCGATTAATAATGTCGCTAAAATCATCAAAATACCAAAAGTCGGAAGGTACCGTTATATGGGGGCCATACGAAGACGTGGACTTGGACAGACAATTTTCTGTCTTAGGCTGTAGTATCCATTTCGAACTTCAAATACCAAATTTGTATAATAATTGTAAAACTGAAAAAAATTTATTTTGGGTACTAAAGGGGCCTAACACGAACTGTTGTTACGAATATAAATTTTTATGGTAGGCTTAGCACAGACAAGGTAGCGGATATTTTCTTGGATATTCGTTGCTATCCAAATGCCAGATACCTCTTCATTAGGTGCCATATCGCAGTACTGCAGCCATTCAAAAATGTTTTAAAGCTTCAATTGTCCTCTTAATGCCAGGACACATCATTTAATAGCCTTAAAATTTTTACTACCTTGGTAGTTGAAATTTCTATAATCGCAGCCTTATTTGCCAATATTAAAAGATTGTAGCTTCTGCCGCTTCGCCTGGACGTTTATTCGGCAGTCAGCCATTTAATCGGGTACTCTTTATTTATGATGCTCACCAGCTAGTAAAACAGAAAATAAAAATATTTTCACCATAACAAAACAAATATTGGGTCACAGATGTACAAATGGTACTAATATCGTGGAGGTACTTCAAAAGATAAGTCCTCAGAAAATAATAATTTTTTTCATCAAGAATTTCTCAACATGGCAGTAGATTTTATGGTCACTTGAATTTACTTCACATCCAAAGCCTATATATGTTTATTTATTTTATTAAGAGAGAACGCACATGTTACGTTCGTTTAGCGCTACAACGAGAAAAACAAAACCATACACTTCATAAAAATAATAACTCGAACATAAGAAGGACAAAAACCTAATGCACAAATATGCTTGGAATACAATATCTCTCGAGTCGGACTAAATCCAAAAGAAGAATAAATACATACTCAATAAATTGAATTTAATAACTTTGAAGGTCAGCTGTGACCATAAGGAAATACGAGAATGCTGTAATCACAAAATTCCAGGCCAACCGTCGATGTCAACATCTTTTGAAGATACACAAAAGTTATCAGTGTGTGTGTTATTGCAAATGGTAGAAGTACATAAAATATTGTTATGTAGTCGGTATGGCCTAATAATGATGACAAATATTGTGGCCAAGATCATAAAATTCAAATTAATTTTTGGGAGATCGATAAAAAGAGGCTCATTGAAGTTTGTGGCTTAAATTACACTGAGCAACACAAAAAAATCATACGGAAAAAATCTAGGAGATTATGAAAGTAGACCTAAAAAAAGAAGACACGTTTGTCGGCGTTATGCTTTAGATCGAAAAGTAACCAAACCATATCCTATTCGCTTTCTCTGGTTTCTAAGACCAAATTTACCTTATAATTTGAGATATATTTCACTATATTCATGATAGAGCTATGAAATTTGATACAGATATTTGGATTACATCCAGAATCGTTGGTACATAAAATGGGTGATATCAGTCCACTTTGTGGAATAGTCCCCTTGTAAAAATAACTTGATCTGTAAAGACATAAATTTTCAAAAAAAAACAACTAAAAAAGTAGTAAGTTCGGCCGGGCCGAACTTTGAATACCCTCCACCATTTAGAACGAATTTGGAAATTTTCAAATATGTAACATTCGCCCAAAATTCTGTTAACATCATAAAAATACCGAATATAGCAGTTATATTAGGGTCTGTGCGACGTGCACCTACATAGGCGTTGTTTGTCACAAGCCATTACCATAGTCAAATTCGAAACTTGAAATAAACGGTGAAAAATTTAGCTAAAATCATCAAATTATCGTATATAGGGAGGTTCCGTTATATCGGAGCTATACGAAGACCTGGACCTGCAAAGACAATTTTATGTCACAGGTTGTAGCTTCCATTACCAATTTCAAATACGCCATCTCAAACAATTTCGGTGAGTATTGTACCTAAACTCGTCAAAATACCGAATATAGGGAGGTACTGATATATGGGGCCTATACGAAGACCTGAACCTGCAAAGGCAATTTTCTGTCACAGACTGTAGTTCCCACTACGAAATAAATAAGTAATTTGAAACTACTACGGTGAATAAAGACGCTAAAATCATCAAAATACCGAATATCGGGAGGTGCCGTTATATTGGGTCAATACGAAGACGTGGACCTGCATAGACAGTTTTCTGCCTTAGACTGTAGTATCCATTTCGAACTTCAAATGCCAAATTTGAAACAATCCGGGTGAATAATGTCGCTAAAATCATCAAAATACCGAATATCGGTAGGTACCGTATTTAACCTTCTATCTCAATTCGTTCGAAAGATAGCGTGATTACAACAAACAGACGCACAGACAGACAGACACACAGACGGACATGGCTAAATCGACTTAGAATTTTACGCTGATCAAGAATATATATACTTTATTGGGTCTGACATGAGTATTTCGAGGAGTTACAAATGGAATGACAAAATTAATATACCCTCCATAGTATGGTGGAGGGTATAAAAAAAAACAAAAAAAAAAATAACAAAAAAATAACATTATCTCTACTTTGAGTGCCAAATTTCGAAGTTCTATATCTTATCAATTACAATGGAGTACCATTATGTACTGTCTGGATGTTCTCAAAGTTCTTATTTTGAACTATCCTGAAATTCTAGCTCTTACTGATAATTCTATAATAATAAGGTAACATTATGCAGTTTTTAGTACGTTTCCTACTTTTCGTAAGAAAGAAGTGCCGAGAATTCCCCATAGACAGTCGACGACGTTATTCTCTGTTACTGAATATCAGAATAGATTGTACGCACCCCGTCATGATCAACCCGCTAGCAACAACTTGTCTACTTCTAATTTTGTCAACTTCGGACCTTCTGCTATAGGAAAGATGTAACCATCAGTCTACCATCAAGATAACTGCACTGCCCGTCTGACGAAACGAAATCGAAATACGAAACTGAAATCTTCATTTACGAAAATGAAATTTAAATCTTTAATTTACATTTCGGGGATCATAACCTACAGTTTGTAGAGAAAATAGTTCTAAATACTTAAAAGCATAAAGTACTAAATACTAAAGTGTACTAAAATGGGGTTCGGAGCTAAAATTCAATACCTTCAGAATTGCAATCTTGACATTACGAAATGTTGGTACAAAGCAGAAAATAAGGCGAACTTATTTAGAATAAAGTACTAAAAGTACCTAATACCAAATTTAGTACTTTTTGTACAAAAACAATCCTATTTATTACTTTTCGTACAAATATAGAACACATTTCTAAAACCACCATATCTCAATTCCAGATACCAACAGAGACCTCAACATCGAATATTGGATTCCAGTACTGGCATCTATATCAATTTTCAAAATTTCACCTCTACTCTTTCACCCAATACCCAATTCAGTGCTACTTAGTACTTCTCGAGTAATTATAGTACGCATTTCCAAAATCGCTCCCATATCTTAACTTCGGACAGCAACATTGAAATCTACATAAAATTTCAGGATTTAAGCTCAATCCATGCCAAATATAGTACCATTCAGTACTGTTTAGAACTTTGTACTTGAGTACACTTGTAGTACAAATTTCTATAACCACATTTTAGTACAAACCAAACACCAATAGGGATCCCATACCTAATTTAAAAAAAATTCCAGCTTCATCAGTTCACCCCAAACCAAAGTGGTCCAATTTTAGTACAATTTAGTACAGTTCCCTCACTAAGTACACATTTCCAAAACCACACTACACACACATTACGGTGTCAAGTTATTAGCTTTATCCGTTCACAAAATACCAAATGGTATCATTTTAGAATTCAAATTCCAAATTTTAGGATTCCACCCCTGTTTGTTTATCCAAATAAAAATTGTACTTTATTTAGTACACTTTGGTACAAAATCTTACACCCTGGCAGTATTCATATTTCCAATCTTCTATAGTTTCGACCAAATCCAAATTGTTCCGAATTTAGTATTATTTAGTACACTTAAGTACAATTTTTCATAACTACCTACATAATACTGTTCAATGGAAATCTAATTTTCAAATTTCAGGATTCCTACTCTACCGGTTCACACGTATGAGGTATTAGTACACATAAGTACGAATTTCCAAAACTACCTAAATACCTCAGTCCTACAATGCAATAGTAATCTTATTTCCAAATTTCAAAATTCCAGCTCTATTGGTTCACTCAAAACGAAATTGCACCAAATGTTGTACTATTTAGTAATTTTGTACGATTTAGTACTTGCACATAAGTACAGAGCTATACCAATCCTACACTCTATCAGTAATGTTAATTTGAAATTGTAGGATTCTTCAACTCCATACATTGCTCCAAATTCGAATTGTATTTAATTTAGTACCGTTTAGTACTTTTCGTATATATAAGTACACACTTCCAAAACTACATTTTTACATCAAAATTTCAAGTTTTTAGCTAGCATGATACGAAATGGTACCAAATGTACATTTTAGTACTTTTCATACGCTTATAGTATGAATTTTCAAAAACCCTTTAGTACATCCATACATCCATACACTCCATCAGTAACCCTCATTCCAAATTGCTGCTTCTTCAAGCACAAAGGTAACATATTTAGTACATTTTAATTTTCTAGCTTTAGCCGTTTCGTCCGGCCGTTGATGAATCGTTGATGAAATCAAGATTGGAGTTTCACATCCTATATTTACACCTTATCTAATGTTAGTACAAATATGACAAAATTGCAAGGGTTTTTGTTAATCAAAATGTTGACCCCATCTTCACACCTGTTCTGGTCGAAAAATTTAAAAGCTCCAAAAATTCTCTGAGTTGTCAGCCATCTTTAAGCTTATCTCAAATTTCTAATTCTTAACCCCCATTCAACTTCTAATAATCGAAACACTAAGTATTTGCCAATCTTCAAGACGATCCCTTCCATCTGACAACTTCCGAGGCGAGACCACCAAAAACACCAAACCACCAGAAACTCATAGTTCAAACTGTAATCAGCCCTTTACATTGCCTCGGCTCTAGACGAACCCACTCTCTATAGAGTCCAGGTGGTCTCCTAAAGATCCCATTGCTTTTTTTCTCAAAAAACCCAAATCGAAACATTTAAGGAATTTCAATTCAAACGGGTTATTGAATATTTGATTTCCTTGCCACTGAATCGTACAATTGTTCCCCCCACAGCTTCGCTAATGCCGATTTTAAGCTACACCCATTAAACAATGTCAATAGCCACTTGTCATAGAGCTTCTACACGATTTACGTTCTTCTTGGAGCAATTCTTCATTTTTTGTGATTTTCCTTTCTTTTCCGATGTCTGCTGCTGCTACTGGATGTTGTTGTTTTTGTTTCTACTCCATGTTTTTCCTTTCAATTCTTCTTTGAAATATTAGCTTTAGGAAATGGAAAGCAAGACTGCAGCAGCAGCCACTATTGAGCCTGACTATCAAACAGTCACTCAGTTTGTCATTGAGTCAATCAGTGGTGGCAGTAGCAATGGAAGAGGAAAAAAAGGAGAGAAAAGGAAGAAACAGAAACACGTTCATTGCTTTACCTTCGTCTGAGTCTGTTCTCCTTCTGTTCTTTTATTGCTGTGAGGGTTTAACATGGATTTTCCATTCCTCCTCCATTTGACCAGAGGGTAGAAATTTGGTTTATGTGAGTGAGTGTGTGCGTTTGAGCTTAGGGGCTCATATGTGCTCAACAATCGACCTAGATCCAAACATACATACAGCCATCCATACATTGTCATTAGATTTGCATTCGCTTTCACATTTCCATTAAGCCATTTGACGACGACGACCTGTATGAATGGATTTATTGTAGCCAAATGTGAAATGTTGTTGCAGTTGATGTTGCCGCTCTAGTTGTTGTTGTTTATGGGGAATTGATTGATGTTCAATTTGAGTTATGCTCCATTGAAGTCAGTAAAATGTCAGTTGCATTGCCAGTCGATTTGGAAATCTATTTGTACGCCTGGCAATAGGGGTTTTAAATTTCTGTCAGAATTCAAAGGAAGATTTGTTCTGAAATTCTGTTGGTATCTTTCACTTGCATATCCAATATTGGATTGTTTATACAGTCCATAACTATTAATTTTCTTATTCGGCCAATTTCCAAACAAAATATATGAACAAATAATCCCATTGATTTTGCGGGTAAAAATGATGATTTATTTGAAAATTTTGGACTCACGGATAGGCAGAACTTTATTCAATGACATATCCATCCACATTGTAGCGGAAAGCTTCATGAAAAATATTTTTTTCAATAAATATATAAACTATGGAAAATAAATTCCTGGAATTTTGTGAACGACGATTGACAGACATGTACAAAAAAATAAACAGGAAGATGGTCCGATCTGAAATAAACTGGAAGACCTTAAAATAACACTTTATATAAATAGCATAGAAAATTTCTAAGCTGGTGTTCCAAAAATAAAGTCCAGTTTGTTTTCAGTAATAGAAACCTTTTGATTCCTATAGACGACCACTTTTTCGGTATTCAATAAAAATGTGATTCTTTTCTAAAGGGAGATAAAATCCCCTTATCCTTCCTCCGCAACATACGAGGCTTTGTAATATTTTTTTTTAACTCACTCGCCTATCTTCAATACTATGGGGAATATCTGCTAATCTTCTATGGCGAGGACTTCACGAATTCCTTCTATTGCGAAGACCTTCACGGAAGACCTTCTCGTCTTCTGGTGTACTTTAAGAAGACCTTCGGGTCTTCTAAAAAAAGACCATCTGGACTTCTAAAAAATACCTTCTGGTTTTTTATAAGAAGACCTTCTGCTGGTCTTCTATAACAAGACCTTCTTCTGATCTTCTATAAGAAGACCTTCTTTGGTCTTCGATGGCAAAGACCAACTGGTCTTCGATGGCGAAAACCAACTGGTCTTTTATGGCGAAAACCAACTGGTCTTCTATGGCGAACACCATCTGCTCTTCTATTTTGAAGAGCAGAGGGTCTTCTGTGGTGAAAACCATCTGCTCTTCTATGGCGAAGACCCCCCAGGTCTTCCATGAGAAGACCTCTACGTCTTCTATGGAAAAACCTTCTGGTCTTCTATGGGAGGACTTTCTGGACTTCTATGGGAATACCTGAACTTCTATAAGAAGACCTTCACGTCTTCCATGCAAAAACCTTCTAGTCTTCTGGTCTTTTATGGCAGAGACCTCCTGGTCTTCTATATGACCTAAACTTCGTACATAAGAAGACCTTAAAGTCTTCTATAAGAAGACCTTCTGATCTTCTTTAAGAAGACTTTCTGGTTTTATTTAAGCTGATCTTCCGGTCTTCTACAAGAAAACCCTCTGGTCTTCTATAAGAAGTCTTACTGGTCTTCAGGTCTTCTATTAAAAGACATTCTGGTCTTCTATAAGAACACCTTCTGGTCTTCTACAAGACCTTCTGGTTTTCTATAAGAATTCCTACTGGACTTCTGGTCTTCTGTAAGAAGTCTTTCTGGTCTTCAGTTCTTCTATAAGAAGACATTATGGTCTTCTATGACGAAGACCTTCTGCTCTTCTATGACGAAGACCTTCTGCTCTTCTATGACGAAGACCTTCTGCTCTTCTATGACGAAGACCTTCTGCTCTTCTATGACGAAGACCTTCTGCTCTTCTATGACGAAGACCTTCTGCTCTTCTATGACGAAGACCTTCTGCTCTTCTATGACGAAGACCTTCTGCTCTTCTATGACGAAGACCTTCTGCTCTTCTATGACGAAGACCTTCTGCTCTTCTATGACGAAGACCTTCTGCTCTTCTATGACGAAGACCTTCTGCTCTTCTATGACGAAGACCTTCTGCTCTTCTATGACGAAGACCTTCAGCTCTTCTATGAGGAAGACCTTCCTGTCTTCTATGAGAAGCCCTTCCTGTCTTCTATGAGAAGCCCTACCCGTCTTCTATGAGAAGACCTTCGGGTCTTCCATAAGAAGACCTTCTGGTCTTCTATAAGAAGACCTTAACGTCTTCTATACGAAACCTGCACGTCTTCTATGCGAAGACCTTCACGTCTTCTATAGGAAGGCTTTAACGTCTTTTAAAGGAAGACCTTCTCCTGGTTTTCTAAAAAAAGATCTTCTGGTCTTCTATAAAAAGTCATTAATGTCTTCTATAGAAAGACCTTAACGTCTTCTATACGAAGACCTTCACGTCGTCTATACGAAGACCTCCACGTCGTCTATAAAAAGACCTTCTGGCCTTCTATAAGAAGGCCTTCGGGTCTTCTATAAGAAGACCTTCTGGTCTTCTATAAGAAAACTTTCAGGTATCCTGTAAGGAGATCTTTTGGTATTCTATGAGTCTTCTATCTTCTATAGGAAGACCTTAACGTCTTCTATAGGAAGACCTTAACGTCTTCCATAGGATGACCTTCTGGTCTTCCATAGGATGACCTTCTGGTCTTCCATAGGAGGACCTTCTGGTCTTCCATAGAAGGACCTTCTGGTCCTCTATAGGAAAACCTTCTGGTCCACCATAGGGAAACCTTCTGGTCCTCTATAGGAAGTCCTTTTGGTCTTCTATAGGATGACCTTCTGGTCTTCCATAGGAAGACCTTCAGGTCTTCCATAGTAAGACCTTCTGGTCGTCTATAGGAAGACCTTCTGGCTTTCTATAGGAAGACCTCTATACAAAGTCTTCTATATGAAGACCTTCTGGCCTTCTATAGGAAGATCTTCTGGTCATCTATAGGAAGTCCTTCTGGTTTTCTCGAGGAAGACCTTCTGATCTTCTATAGGAATACCTTCAGGTCTTCCATAGGAAGAACTTCTGGTCTTCTATAGAAAGACCTTCTGGTTTCTTACGAAGAAGACCTTCTGGTCTCTTATGAGGAAGACCTTCTGGTCTTCTATAGGAATACCTTCTGGTCTTCTATGAGAACTCCTTCCGCTCTTCTATAAGAAGACATTTACGCGTTCTGTAAAAAGTCCTTCATGTCTTCTGTGAGAAAATCCTTTACGTCTTCTATAAGAATACCTGTCTTTTAAGGTCTTTTATGAGAAGACCTTTTGTTAATATGAAAAGCCCTTCTAGTCTTTTATGAGAAGACCTCTGGTTCTTCCGTTAGTAGACTTTCCGATTTTCATTGAGGAGGCCTGTAGTTAAGAGTACACCAGACTTAGCCAATCATTTTATTTAATTTTAATAATGGGTCCAAGCCTAACTATTTCACAAAAGAAATTGTTTTATTATAACCTCAGTTTTACTGTGCAGGTATCCTTGGCTTTTTATAAAGTATAGTCTCCGCTATGAAATCCAAAAATTTCAAAGAAAACAAGATCCGGTATTATGTGAAAAATAGTCTCTTATCTTGTTTTTCTGCAAAGGAAGTACTCTACTATAAACAAATGGGAAGAGTTGGTCCAAAATGTCATTTAAGCCCTCTTTTAAATTATACCTCTATCGTTGAAAGAAACCAAATTTCAGGAGAGTTTTGTTGTTTGAGTAATAACTGGCACTAATAACTAATTTAATTTCAAGATCTTCCTAGAAATTGTAAAACTTACAAAAAAATTATTTCTTATAAGACTTTATACCAAAAAGATACAAAAATGATATAACTCACCAAATTTGCAAACATTGAGATAATCTGAAAATACAAAAAAAAATTTTTTTTTTAATTTATTATTTAATTCCATTCAATATCTAACAATATTATAACAAAAATTGCCACCTACTTAAAACCATTTCGAAAATAAACAAACCTATTTATTTTGCCACATTCAATTTAATGCAAAACAACTCCCGGTTGACAGGACACACTGTTGTGTCCTGTCCCCCCAATTGCGTCTTTGCTTCTTGACATTTCGCATTGTCTGCTTAAGCAAAGTTGTGGTGATTATTTCTGGGCATTAACAATGAAACCTAGCAACATGAGCAACTGGCAGTCATATGCCGTGAAGGATATGCCAGGAGGCAAAGAAAACCAGGAAAAAGGAAAGAAAATAACAACAGTAAAAGGATATTCAGAAATATACTGACACAAAATGAATGCAAATCATGTCTCATCTGCAACTGGAATTTATGATGAATTCTATGGCGAGCACACACTCTGACAATCTGGTATAAGGAACCAATCACAGACACACACACACAGCCACAAATGCATCCATTGAATTTGAAACACAATAGAGGGAAGACCTTATGGCGAAGATCCTTAAGAGAGTCAGACACACACACATACTCTCTCGCACACATGAAATGTTGCAAATCCAATTGTTGTTTATTTGCATATATGTGTGTGTGTGTGCGTGTGTGACCAAAAGCTAACCCAGTAAACAATTTTTGCCGAATTCGGTCCGATTTCTGTCAGAATCTCTGAAAAAATGTCCGATTCTGATTCCGAATTCCTTCCGATTTCGGTACGAAAGTTGTATGGACGTGGTCACCGAATTCGGAAAGATTTTCTGAAAAAAATCTGAAAAAATATTAGATTTTCTGGATGAATTCGGTCCGAATTCGGTGAAAATTCTTGAAAAAATAGGAGAAAAAATTAGATTTTCGGAAAAGATTCGGAGGACAACTCCGAATTTCTGAAAGAAATCGTTCAGAATTCGTCTGGAAATTCGGCGGAATATTCAGATTTTCTAAAAGAAATCGGTCAGAATTCGATAGAAAATTCGGAATAAAATTCAGATTTTCTGAAAAAAAAAACGCTCAGAATTCGGGAGAAAGTTCCGATTTTCTGAAAGAAATCGTTCAGAATTCGGACGAAATATCGAAAAAATCGTCACACCACTTAAAAATGAAAAAAAAAAAACACATATTTATTTAAAAAACAAACAATTTATTTCGGGTTTCGTAAACATGTAGTTTAAATATTACATCTATAATACATTTACATTATAAATATTATTTTTATTAGGAACATAACATACAGTAGCACGTTTCTGTTTCAACTGCTAAACAAGAACTAAAAATAAAAAGCAGTGCACACAGAAAACCGGTATGTAGTTGTTTTTGCAATTTTTTTCCATCATATTTTTTTTTGGGAACGAAAGAGAAAGAGGCTGATTCACAACAACAACAAAACGCACATTTTTACAACGGAAAATCTAACAGTTCACAATAACAATAACAAATAGCATTTTTGCTTTGCGCTTTGTTGTTGTTGAGATCTTGAAATGAATGATCACAACAACAACTACTATGGGAGAGAATGTGTCAAACCACCACCATCCGTTTACATGTGGGAGAGAATATGCCAGAGCAATAGACAATCTACTCTCTCCGTTTATACATTTTTCGAGTTTTTTTCGCTTAAAAACACAGGAAAATGTGCAGAAATTCTAAAAAAAAACGTTTAGAAAATCGGACCAATTTCTATCAGAAATTTCTGAAAAAAACGTCAGAAATTTCGGAAAAAAATCTAAAATCAGAGCAGTCGGAAAAAATTGTTTACTGGGAAGTTCCATAAAAACCAAGTGTGTCAGCGCGTGTGTGTGTGTGTGCAACTAATATGAACTGTGTATGCATCAATGATGCACCCGAACAACACAAACCTAAACGAGAATACCATTTATTTATTGTCACCAAGATATAGTCACAGATTTGCTGTTGTTTGTGTAGATGTCTACGCCCGCTACGAGTCCTGCCAGATGCAGGGGTGGACAATCTGTCATTCTGGGGATGTGTAACAAAGTGTTGCTAATATTGTTATTGAATGGCGCCTCTAACGACAAAAGCCACATGTTGCCAAAGCTTATGTCGGATACACACACACACATGTACCACACGTGTGTGTGTGTTGGTTATTTGCAGAGCCATGCAATGTCTTTAAGGATGTGTTTTGTCTGTCTCTCAGTCTGACTACGTAGGAGGTTTACAACTCTTTTGTGTATCTGTGTGAGTGTGTGTGTGTGTGACAACCAACAATTCATTGCAACTCCAATTTTCTTGACATGCTAATATGAATAGGAGCGAATGTTGACAAATGAATAGAAAAAAGAAAATAATAATAATAAACATATTTTATTATGCTTTGGTACGGGAGGATGTGGAGGAGGCAGATAATACAATATGGTATTCCATGACATAAAAATTAAATAAATATAACTTTAAATAGTTGATTTTTTGAAAACTGTTATTTCGGGGGACAACGTAAGGTCTTCCTATGGAAGACCAGAAGGTCTTCCTATGGAAGACCAAAAGGTCTTCATATAGAAGACCAAAAGGTCTTCCTTTAAAAGACCTTCTATAGAGGTCTTCCTATTAAAGACCAGAAGGTCTTCCTATAGAAGACCCGAGGGTCTTCCTATAGGAGACTAGAAGGTCTTCCTATAGAAGACCAGAAGGTCTTCCTATAGAAGACCAGGAGGTCTTCCAATAGAAGACCAGAAGTTCTTCTCATACAAGACAGATGTCTTCCCATAGAAGACCAGAAGGTCTTCCTATAGAAGACCAGAAAGTCTTGCTATAGAAGACCAGAAGGTGTTCCCATAGAAGATTAGAAGGTCTTCCTATTGAAGACCAGAAGGTCTTCCTATAGAAGACCAGAAGGTCTTCCTCCTATCGGAAGCAGAGAAGTTCTTCCTATAGAAGACCAGAAGGTTTTCCTATAGAAGAGCAGAAGGTCTTCCTATAGAAGACGAGAAGGTCTTCCTATAGAAGACGAGAAGGTCTTCCTATAGAAGATTAGAAGGTCTTCCTATAGAAGACCAGAAGGTCTTCCTATAGAAGAGCAGAAGGTCTTCCTATAGAAGAGCAGAAGGTCTTCCTATAGAAGAGCAGAAGGTCTTCCTATAGAAGAGCAGAAAGTCTTCCTATAGAAGACCAGAAGGTCTTTTTTAATAGGAGACCAAAAGGTCTTCCTATAGAAGAACTGAAGGTCTTCCTATAGAAGAACAGAAGGTCTTCTCTAGAAAACAAGAAGACCTTCCTATAGAAGACCAGAAGGTTTTTTTTAATAGGAGACCAAAAGGTCTTCCTATAGAAGAACTGAAGGTCTTCCTATAGAAAACCAGAAGGTCTTCCTATAGAAGAACAGAACGTCTTCCTCTAGAAAACAAGAAGGTCTTCCTATAGAAGACCAGAAGGTCTTTTTTAATAGGAGACCAAAAGGTCTTCCTATAGAAGAACTGAAGGTCTTCCTATAGAAAACCAGAAGTCTTCCTATAGAAAACCAGAAGGTCTTAAAATCGAAGACCACATGGTCTTCCCATAGAAGACCAAAAGTTCTTCCAATAGAAGACCAAAAGTTCTTCCTATAGAAGGCCAGAGGGTCTTCTTTTAAAAGACCAGAAGGTCTTTCTTCGGTCTTCGCCATAGAAGAGCAGAAGGTCTTCGCCATAGAAGAGCAGAAGGCCTTCGCCATAGAAGAGCAGAAGGCCTTCGCCATAGAAGAGCAGAAGGTCTTCGCCATAGAAGAGCAGAAGGTCTTCGCCATAGAAGAGCAGAAGGTCTTCGTCATAGAAGGGCAGAAGGTCTTCGCCATAGAAGAGCAGAAGGTCTTCGCCATAGAAGAGCAGAAGGTCTTCGCCATAGAAGAGCAGAAGGTCTTCGCCATAGAAGAGCAGAAGGTCTTCGCCATAGAAGAGCAGAAGGTCTTCGCCATAGAAGAGCAGAAGGTCTTCGCCATAGAAGAGCAGAAGGTCTTCGCCATAGAAGAGCAGAAGGTCTTCGCCATAGAAGAGCAGAAGGTCTTCGCCATAGAAGAGCAGAAGGTCTTCGCCATAGAAGAGCAGAAGGTCTTCGCCATAGAAGAGCAGAAGGTCTTCGCCATAGAAGAGCAGAAGGTCTTCGCCATAGAAGAGCAGAAGGTCTTCGCCATAGAAGAGCAGAAGGTCTTCGCCATAGAAGAGCAGAAGGTCTTCGCCATAGAAGAGCAGAAGGTCTTCGCCATAGAAGAGCAGAAGGTCTTCGCCATAGAAGAGCAGAAGGTCTTCGCCATAGAAGAGCAGAAGGTCTTCGCTATAGAAGAGCAGAAGGTCTTCGCCATAGAAGAGCAGAAGGTCTTCGCTATAGAAGAGCAGAAGGTCTTCGCCATAGAAGAGCAGAAGGTCTTCGCCATAGAAGAGCAGAAGGTCTTCGCCATAGAAGAGCAGAAGGCCTTCGCCATAGAAGAGCAGAAGAAGAGCGGAAGGCCTTCGCCATAGAAGAGCAGAAGGCCTTCGCCATAGAAGAGCAGAAGAAGAGCGGAAGGCCTTCGCCATAGAAGAGCAGAAGGCCTTCGCCATAGAAGAGCAGAAGGCCTTCGCCATAGAAGAGCAGAAGGCCTTCGCCATAGAAGAGCAGAAGGCCTTCGCCATAGAAGAGCAGAAGGCCTTCGCCATAGAAGAGCAGAAGGCCTTCGCCATAGAAGAGCAGAAGGCCTTCGCCATAGAAGAGCAGAAGGCCTTCGCCATAGAAGAGCAGAAGGCCTTCGCCATAGAAGAGCAGAAGGTCTTCGCCATAGAAGAGCAGAAGGTCTTCGCCATAGAAGAGCAGAAGGTCTTCACCATAGAAGAGCAGAAGGTCTTCGCCATAGAAGAGCAGAAGGTCTTCGCCATAGAAGAGCAGAAGGCCTTCGCCATAGAAGAGCAGAAGGTCTTCGCCATAGAAGAGCAGAGGTCTTCGCCATAGAAGAGCAGAAAGTCTTCGCCATAGAAGAGCAGAAGGTCTTCGCCATAGAAGAGCAGAAGGCCTTCGCCATAGAAGAGCAGAAGGCCTTCGCCATAGAAGAGCAGAAGGCCTTCGCCATAGAAGACCACAAGGCCTTCGCCATAGAAGACCACAAGGCCTTCGCCATAGAAGACCACAAGGCCTTCGCCATAGAAGACCACAAGGCCTTCGCCATAGAAGACCACAAGGCCTTCGCCATAGAAGAGCAGAAGGCCTTCGCCATAGAAGACCACAAGGCCTTCGCCATAGAATGTTTTCTCAAAAAAAGACAGGATGGACTTACAAAAGATCTTTTGACAAAAGCGATCACATTTTCAGAATTTAGGCCTTGTAATCTCATCATAAATGAAAATCCTTTAATTTCATAAAATGAAATCGCTCTTTAGAAACGTTCTACTCTTCCTCAGTTCCATTTTGCTTATAGACTGACACTCATCATTCACTTAGTGGGCCCTCATGACGTATACGTGTTACCACACAACAAAATATTAGGCATACGCTCCCTCCCCATATTATTATCTAATAAACTAGACAAGTATCTTAGCCAGACATAGGACCTACAAAACATACAAAATCTAAATAAAAATGAAATTAAAATGGAACAAGAACTCTTTTCCCATTTTCAAGGGCCATAGATGACTACTCGTCAAACTCTTTCATATGAATACTCGCCGTTGCCCGGTGTGTGGTGAAAAGTTTCGGCTCTGAATTCATTTTTTCAAATTTAACACGAAAAAGTATAATAACATCAACATTAACAACAAAGCGGCAGCAGCATCCTCTTGTGAATGGCTGTGTGTTCTTTTGAAAGTTGAACGGTACAACATGGCAGACAAACCAAAGATAGACAGAGAGACAGACAGACAAACAGAAAGAGAATTGTATCATTTGGCTGATGCTGTTGCGGCTGTAGCTTCATGTGGTTTCAAATGCAAATTTGTTGAATAATAAGAGCAACAACAACAACAAGAGTGGAAAATAGAAAAGAAGAATATGTTTTTTTTTTTTTTTTTTTGTGCGGTTTAATAAATACGTTAGTAGATAGAGATGCCAATTATAGACTTGGTATAACCTTTTTTAAACCTCAAAAATACCCATTTATTGTAAATCAGTGCTTGAAACTGTAGCTATTTAACAAGGTCTGAGTAGAGAACTTTAGACCACGTTTTCAGATTCCACAGCTTGGTTTGTCCGTTTGGAATCCCTTCAGTCATTAACCCTTAAACATACAACAGCGTCCCCATTAATAGGGGACTGTATGGTCTTCTAGAAATGAAGAAGCCCTCCTGGTGCCCTTTTAAAGAGAACCTTCCTTTATTTTCCGAAAGTGTCTTCTACGAAATACTTTTTTATCTTCTCAGAAAAGGGTCTCCTGCGAAAAAAAACCTTCAGGTTTTCTACAAAATATCAACATGTCAACAAGCTTCTAGTCCTTAACAAAGAACTTTTTTTTGATTCTCTAAAAATCACAATCTAAGGCAGACGTTATTTTGTTATTATAAAACCTTCTGGTACTTGAAGTCTTTTATCATTTATTGAAGATTTCTACGAAGAATTCCTTAAGATCTCCTATCCAAGAAGTCCTTAGGGTCTTCCTAAGTCCTTGAGGTCTCTTATAAAAAAGTCCTTGAAGTCTTTTATCGAAGAAGGCCAAGCGGTCTTTTATCGAAAAAGATTTTGTGGTGTTCTACCGACCAAGACCTTGTGATCTTGTAGTCCTTGAGATCATCTATCGAAGAAGACTTTGTGGTTTTCTACCGATGAAGACCTTTCGATCTTGTAGTCCTTAAGATCTTCTATCGAAGAAGAACCTTGAGGTTTCTATCGAAAAAAAACATGTTGTCTTTTATCGAAGGTCGTAGAAGACCTCCGGGCCATCTATAGAAGAGGATCTTCAGGTTATCTATTTAAGAAGACCTCCAGGTTTCCTTTTGAAGCAGAACTCCAGGTTATATCTGGGAGAAGACCTCCAGGTCTTCTATGGCAAAACAAGACCTCCAGCTCTTCTATGGGAAAGAAGACTTCCAACTCTTCTATGGCAAAAGTAGACCTCCAGCTTTTCTATGGCAAAAGAAGACCTCCAGCTTTTCTATGTCAAGAGAAGACCTCCAGCTTTTCTGTGGCAAAAGAAGACCTCCAGCTATTCTATGGCAGAAGACTTCAGGATCTTCTATGGCAAAATAAGACCTTCTATGGCAATAGAAGACCTCCAGCTCTTCTCTATGGCAATAGATGACCTCCAGCTCTTCTCTATGGCAATAGAAGACCTCCTGCTCTTCTCTATGGTAATAGAAGACCTCCAGCTCTTCTCTATGGCAATAGAAGACCTCCAGCTCTTCTCTATGGCAATAGAAGACCTCCAGCTCTTCTCTATGGCAATAGAAGACCTCCAGCTCTTCTCTACGGCAATAGAAGACCTCCAGCTCTTCTCTATGGCAGTATAAGACCTCCAGCTCTTAGAAGACCTCCAGCTCTTCTCTATGGCAATAGAAGACCTCCAGCTCTTCTCTACGGAAATAGAAGACCTCCAGCTCTTATCTATGGCAATAGAAGACCTTCAGTTCTTCTCTATGGCAATAGAAGACCTCCAGCTCTTCTCTATGGCAATAGAATACCTCCAGCTCTTCTCTATGGCAATAGAAGACCTCCAGCTCTTCTCTATGGCAATTGAAGACCTCCAGCTCTTCTCTATGGCAATAGAAGACCTCCAGCTCTTCTCTATGGCAATAGAAGACCTCCAGCTCTTCTATGGCAGTAGAAGACCTCCAGCTCTTAGAAGACCTCCAGCTCTTCTCTATGGCAATAGAAGACCTCCAGCTCTTCTCTATGGTAATAGAAGACCTCCAGCTCTTATCTATGGCAATAGAAGACCTTCAGCTCTTCTCTATGGTAATAGAAGACCTCCAGCTCTTCTCTATGGCAATAGAAACCTCCAGCTCTTCTCTATGGCAATAGAAGACCTCCAGCTCTTCTCTACGGCAATAGAAGACCTCCAGCTCTTATCTATGGCAATAGAAGACCTTCAGCTCTTCTCTATGGCAATAGAAGACCTCCAGCTCTTCTCTATGGCAATAGAAGACCTCCAGCTCTTCTCTATGGCAATAAAAGACCTCCAGCTCTTCTATGGCAAAAGAAGACCTCAGGGTCTTCTATGGGAGCTTACCTTCAGCTCTTCCATGGAAAAAGGATACCTTCAGCTCTTTTATGGCAAAAGGAGATCTCCAAACCTTTTCTGGAAGAGGACCTCCAGATTTTCTATGGGAGCTTACCTCCAGCTCTTCTAAGGCAAAATAAGATCTACAGCTCTTCTATGGAAGAACACCTTCGGGTCTTCTATGGCTGAAGAAGTCCCCCAGGTCTTCTGTGGAAGACGATCTTCAGGAAGCCATATATGTTTTGTATTGGACTAGGCCTTCTGATATTCTATTGAAGACGATTTTCTATTGGATAAGACCTTCCGACATTCTAAGATGTGTAGTGGCGCATGTAGACACTTGAAATAATCTCATTTCTATTTTTTTGTGTGGTTGTTTGGCACACCATGATTCAAGGTTAGGACACCTCTGTTCATTTGCATTGCATTAGCTAATGTCAACTTGCATTTATTCATGTTAAATTCCCTATTCTCAGAGACTTAGGAATGCAGTTCTATTATTAGAACATTAAAATGCATTCTCATTCACTTTAATATATCGTATTGTATGCTAGTAACTTCCTAGGGGGTGTGCTAGATACTTTGCTAGCCTCGCCCATATCTCGTCGGTAGCCTAGTGGGAGTGTCTCTGGTTCCCATCCGCGAGACCCAGGTTCGAATCTCGCTGCGGGTAAATTTTTTTTTGTTTTCTTTTTATTTTTTTTATGAAATCGATTATTTTTTGGTTTATTTGGTCTCAAAACATTAATGGTTTCGAATGCCAATGGTGATATTCAATCACACAATCAATTTTCGGAGTCACCTAGTATACTTTTGGTTGCCATAATTTCCCCTTACAAGGGTGGTGAGAAATTATGCTTTTCTTCTTCCACTTATTTATTAGTTTATTGTCAACCAATACGTTTGCGAATTTTTTTGTAATGAATTGTTGAAGTATTGGTAATTCGAATGAGCCATGTTTGATTTTGGAAGTTTTTCATGTATTGATATTCAGCCATAATCTTAGTGTAATAACCGAGATTACAAAAGGAGGTAGCAGAGGAGCCATCTTGGTCATTTTCGAGAAACTTTTGGTTAGTGAACACTAAATTTTAAATATTGTTGGCGAAAAGGAACTTCTATTGGTTGCTCCTAATATCCCAAGTGTTTTTTTATTAAACTGGCGGAGGGAAAAAAAAGCTGACAAAATCATTGATTTTGTTTAAAACAATTTTTGGTGCAAACGTTGTGTTTTTTTGTGCAAACGTTTTGACCTTCCGATTGGTTTACAACATCCCCTGGTCGTTGGATTGGAGTTCCATATATTTCCTGGGTCTGCAGTTTTTCTTTTATATCCTGGTGATACCATAAAATCTGGAATTTAACATAGTCATTGGAATACCCTTTTCCCCGGTGCATTTTGCATACCGGTGTCCCCATCACTCTACAAGTGTGTTTTTTTTGCCCAGAGAGGAGACTGAGATTCTGACTGAGATTCGATTTAGTTGATAGAGTGCGTTGGTTACAGCGAGTGCTGCCGATTACATCTCGCATAAAGTAAAGTTCGGCATAGAAATTCTGTGATTTAGTTCATGAAATGGTGTTTGAAGAAGTTTTTAATAACCAAAAGTGTATTCACTAAGAAAGAAAACCTGCTTAAAATTTGCTTGAAAATCCAACATAAATTGCTTTGAAAAAAAAGAAAAATTTTAACTTAGTTTTTGTTACAATAATTTTAAGAGAGAGAGAGAGATAAAAAAATATATCAAAAGTGAAACAATCAAATTTGAAACAAAACGAAAAACCAAAGAGCAAAAGTTTGTGTGTGTACTTGGTCATGTAAAAAAAAATCATAATTTTCTATACCATCTTTTTGTAAAAAAAAAGAAAAAAAATAACAACAAAAATATAATCAGTACTTGAAGAAGAAGAAGAGTAACACCAAATATTCAAATACGCATTTACTTAAACCATATCGTATTAAGAGATTGCTGATCGCTTTGCTGTTACCCCAGTTCGAAAGGCCTTTCATCGTGGGAGTTCAATCGATCACCAAGTAAGTTCGAATTCTCTTATATCGTACCGCATTGAACAAGCACAAATCATTGGTTTTTTTGTGAGAGTAACTGTTCCGTTATCTCTCTTGGAATTGCCTATTGCATTCATTTAATTGAGAATATAAAAGATAATTTATAAAATAATAATTATAAATTATTTTCAATTATTTTAAAAAAACCTGATTAATTGAATTAATTACTGAAATAATTCTTTTAAAGGATTCCTTTATTTGTGTTTGTTCAATGTTAATTTGTTTCCTGTGTACATACGGTTGCCAATGGATATGCCAATGTTACACTGAACAATAACAGACGAAGTGCTGTTAACCTACCTTCGTTAACATTTCAATGAGAGCTACAGTTTTGAAAGCACTGTTTGCATTGCTTCTACTGTAGGTTCCATTTATATTTATTTTTGTTTGAATTAAAAATTATTAAATTAGATTCATTTACTGGCATATCTGTTGAAATCGGCAATTAAATACATATTTTTATATTTGGGGTGATTATTGAATCAAATTAAAAAAAAAAAAAAACGAAAAAAAACTATTTGATCAAATCGACTGCTGTTAACATACTCGTATGTATGTATGTTTGTACATACGGTTGTAACAAAGCAGGTCGTTGACACAACAGCTGATTTGCTGTAAAACAAAAAGCAAATGTAACGATCATACACACATACATTTTTCTTTTGCGTTACATACTGATATGAAATATTTTTGTTTGGTGATTATTTGATTGTTTTTCTCTTCGAATGTTTTTATTGAAAATCTGATAAATCTTGATATAAAAAAAATAATGTTATGTTTTTGATATAATTTAATTTAATTACTAATTTTTTTATATTTTCCTTTAAAATTTCAGTTATGATCTCATATACTTAGATTTTTTTTGAAATTAAGTTATTTTTTCATGATTTTTTTTTGTAGTATTCATAATTATTAAGTTTGTTTTTTTAATTTTTTTTTGATTTTCTTGATGCGTTAGGAGAATGGATTTATTATTATTCTTGAATCTAGTATTACAATTTAATTCGAATTCCTTTGAGATTGTATGATTTTGTTGTACCTAGCTATAGGCTGAAAAAAATGATATTTTTGATTATGAATAAAAATTGGAATTATTTGAATATGGCTTAAACGTTTTTGAGGTTTGATTTTGAAGGGTAGGAAAAGTGGGAGTATAAAAATTGGGTTTATCATGATGTCTTTGATTTGGTTTAGTTTTTGGTGGATCATTTGATAAACAGGATGGGTGGGCTTATCATGCAACTACCAACTATGCATGACTACTCATACCGTGATGAGAATTAATCCTCTTTCTTTTCTGTCTGGACTATAGTAGATTTTCCTCTAGTTTTTCTCTCTTTTTATTGTCTTTCTATTTTTCTTGTGAATTTGCACGCATTATATTATTAAACCGGTAGTAACTACGGACAAGAAACAAATTGAATTTTGACAAAGATTCCCCCCCATACGACGAGCAATAAGGCTGGATAAATATGCGTGCCAGGCCATAGAATTCAATCCGATATATTTGCATAGCAATTTCAACCTAGCTATCCGATACATACTACAGTTTTTGGCGCCCAACGTGGGGCCAGAGTGGAATCAAAAATATTAGAAAAATACATCTTGATATTTCGATATCGTCATCTGTTTCGCTCAGGTCCTTTTCAACTTTTCTTCTTTTTAATATTTTTATTTTTCCTTTTCTTTGTATTTCTTAGTCAGAGTTATAGCGATTCTTTGAAATATATAGGTTTTACGTGCGTGATTGCTGATTCCTATAACCAAGAATAACTATATCCTGCCCTCCAGCTGTCTAATGTGAAAAATTCGATTTAGATGAGTGTTTGAAAGAACTCTGGATGTGGACTGGTTTCTACTTCTGACTTCAGTCACAACAACTAAGTTGATTTTTTTTACTTTCTTTTGCGATTTGGAATTTTAAAATATTATCGATGATATTTTAAACCATCGTAAATACTATTGTAGTCCAATTTTACTTCTCTTTCTATTTCTTTGCTGATTTCTAAATATTTTCTCACAGTATGATGATTTTTATACAATTTTTCCCACTTTATTCCTTATACCTGATCAAAATCAAACCGCTTGTCAGATATTTTCCGAATTTTTCTCTTGGTTCAGTTTATTAGATTGCCATTATTTTTACTTATTTTTTGTTTTTTTATGTTTACTTTTTATTTTTAAAATGCCTCTTGAAAGAAGTTCTGAAGATGTTTCTGTTGCTGGAGCTACGATTGTTGATAACGTGCCAGTGTGTACGATCTGTAGTTTAGTGATTCAGAATCCATCGTCTTTATCGGAAACGATATGTAGACATTCGTTTCATAGAATTTGCATTTCGAATTATATTAAAACTCATTCTAATTGTCCAGTATGTGGTGTAAAAATTATTAAGGATAATAAGCCTTCGAATCCTACTGTTGCACAGAAATCTGTCCCTACTGATCGTCAAACTAGAGCATCTTCGAAAGCGAAGAATTTTGATGCTAATAGGTCGGAAGAAACTCGTCAAGATGTTGTTGTAAGTGCGAATCCTTCTACATCTATGGCAAATCAACAATCCAGTTTAACGTTGGATAGTGTTAGAGATATGGTAACCTCATTGATTAATAGTCAACAATCCCAGATTGTTGAAGCCGTTTCAAACCAAATTTCTTCGTTGGTAGAAAGGAGTGTTGAAGCCAGTATAGCTAGGCTTAATATTAATAAATCTCGTCATGAGGGAAATGCATCCTCTCCTGTTGTGAATGGTAATGCTATGTCAATGCCTAATGTTTGCGATGTGGAGCAGAGAACTTTGGAGCAATTATTAGGTTTACCGTCTTCAAATAATAATCAGGTTAATAATGGTTTTGGCCCTGTTAACATAGACAGCAATTCTGTGAATAGGTCTCGATATAGTAATCCGAATTCTTGTCAAGATTTGTTGTCTCGCCCGGATAAAATTAGCCAAATTATTGCCAACTGGAAGATCAAGTTCAACGGCAGTTCCACCTGTTTGCCTGTAGATAATTTTATATACCGTGTTGAAGCTTTGACTAAGCAAACTTTAAATGGCGATTTCGAAGTTTTGTGTCGCAGTGCTAGTGCTCTGTTTGAGGGCAAAGCCAGCGATTGGTTTTGGCGGTTCCACCGTACAGTTTGTGAAGTCCAATGGGGTAATCTGTGCAGTGCACTTAGGCAGCAATACAGAGACTCCAGAACGGACGTCGACTTCCGGGAAATGATACGTGATAGAAAACAAAAACCGAATGAACCTTTCGATATTTTCTATGATGCTGTTATAGATTTAGTGGACCGACTGGATAGGCCTTTAGATGATAAAACACTGGTTGAAATCCTAAGAAGAAATCTCCAACCCGAAATTCAGCATGAAATTCTGAATATGTCCATAAACTCAGTAGGTCAGTTGAGAGAAATATGTAGGCGTAGAGAATTTTTTATGCAAGATTTAAATAGAAGGCATGGTTTCACTGGTAACAGGCATAGTAACTTTAGCAGACGTGCTGCAGAACTAGAGTATGAGGAAAGTAATAGAGATTTGTTGGAATACGAGGAGTTGTCAGAATTATCGACTGTGTGCTGGAATTGTAGGAAACCAGGACACCGATATCAGGAATGTTTATCAGATCGAACGGTGTTCTGCTATGGTTGTGGATCTCCACAAGTGTACAAACCCAATTGTGGGAAATGCATTAATATTTCAAAAAACTTGCAGAGTCCTGCACTGAAAAGTGCACCCAAACCGAAGACCTGTCAGCAGGCTTCCCAAACCATGTAAGGATTCTGACTCGATGCACTTCTAATAACAGCAATGAAAACACTGAATGCAATGAAAAAACTAATTTTTACCCTGATTGTCCCAAAATTCCTGACGGATTCCACAAAAATAAACCAGAACTAGATTTAAATTCTTCTCCAGGGTGTAAAGGACCTAGTCCTATGGTTCCTTTTCATGTAAGATTAGAGAGGTATACTGAAGTAAGGGATCGAATTTTTAATCAAGAGCCAAAAATATCCAGATCGAAGAAAAGAATTACAACATTTTGGAAAAATGTGAAGAAGGTTAAGAAAAATTTTACCATATCCGTTTTGGAAAAATCTGGAGATATACGTCCCTATGCTGAGGTACATTTACTAGGTAAACAAATGGTAGGTTTGTTAGATACTGGTGCCTCGGTTTCATGCCTTGGTTCACAATCTGCCATTGATTTCTTATCGTCTAATGTTCCGTATAAAAAATTGAATACAACTGTAAACACAGCTGATGGTAAACCACAGAGAATAGCTGGTGTGTTTACGACAACTATTGTATTTCGAGAGGAAAGTCATCCAATAACTATTTACATAGTACCGAATTTGTCTCAAAATTTAATATTGGGTATAGATTTTTGGAAGCGATTCGATCTACTTCCAACATCCTTGTTGAACAATATTTCAAGTTTAGCCTTATTTAACAGTAATCCATTGGATCAAAGAGAACTAACTACAGATCAAAAATATTTACTTCAGTCCGCCATAGATAAGTTTCCTTCGTTCGCGAAAGAGGGTCTAGGGAAAACTAGTCTAATTTTCCATACAATAAATACTGGTTCTGCGACGCCTATAAAGCAGAGGCATTTCCCTGTCTCTCCGGCGATCGAGAAACTTATTTATGATGAACTGGACCGAATGTTAGCAATGGGAGTCATAGAGGAGTCTTCAAGTCCTTGGTCCTCTCCCATTGTTCTACATAGGAAACCAGGGAAAAATCGTTTGTGCCTCGATAGTAGGAAGTTGAACGCCGT
Organism: Musca domestica; assembly: GCF_030504385.1. NCBI lineage: Eukaryota > Metazoa > Arthropoda > Insecta > Diptera > Muscidae > Musca > Musca domestica. Next base: position 17,390,624 of record NW_026712249.1, read on the forward strand.
GACGGAAGGAGATGCCTACCCACTTCCGCATATAGAGGGTATTTTGAGTCGTCTGCCCAAAGCAGAATATATTTCTAGTCTCGACTTAAAGGATGCTTTTTGGCAGATACCACTAGACGAATCGTCGAAAGGTAAGACTGCATTTACAGTTCCTGGGAGACCGCTCTATCATTTTAAAGTAATGCCGTTCGGCTTATGCAATGCGCCGCAAACCATGTGCCGACTCATGGATAGAGTGATACCAGCGTCTCTCAGGACTGAGGTTTTGGTCTACATGGATGATCTACTAGTGGTATCTCCAACCTTTGAGAGACATATGGAAGTATTGAAGGAGGTAGCTAATTCTCTTAGAATGTCAGGACTGACAATAAATGTCGAAAAGAGCAAATTTTGCATGAAAGAAGTTCGCTATTTGGGTCACGTAGTAGGGGAAGGTACCATTCGTACAGATCCGGATAAAATTTCGGCTATAACCGATTTTCCAACCCCGAGATCTGTTAAGCAGGTGAGGCGTTTCTTAGGTATGTCAGGTTGGTACCGAAAGTTCATTAGGAATTACGCTTCTATTTCGAGCCCTTTAACAGACTTATTAAAAACTAATCGTAAATTTATATGGACCAATGAGGCCCAAAAATCATTTGAAGAGTTGAAATCCATTCTAAGCACAGCCCCTGTCTTGCATAGTCCTGACTTCACACAGCCGTTTTTCATACACTGTGATGCAAGCAAGACAGGAATAGGAGGAGTTTTGGTGCAAAAGAATACGGAGGGTGATGAGTTTCCGATTGCATTTATGTCTAAGAAACTCAACCAAGCCCAACGTAACTATAGCGTCACCGAACAAGAATGCTTAGCAGCAATGCTTTGCATCAAAAAGTTTAGAGCTTATGTCGAGGGACATGAGTTCACGGTGATCACCGATCATGCTTCTCTTAAATGGCTCATGTCCCAAACCGACTTAAGCACAAGGCTGGCTAGATGGGCATTAAAACTTCAATGTTATCGGTTCAAAATAGAGCATAGGAAAGGCTCACAGAATGTAGTTCCTGATGCGCTTTCGCGTACCAACACTGAAGATCTCTCTGAGATTCACTGGTTGTCTGAAGTGGCGAATACTCAAGGTGTTTTTGTGGATTTGAATTCCGAACATTTTTCCTCAGAGGAGTATAAAGATCTTGTACGGAGGGTTGAAAGTAACATAAATTTTACTCCCGATCTAAAAATAATTGACCGCTATTTATATCGACGAACAGATCATGCTGTAGGTGATCCACTTATTGACGATTTGGCATGGAAGCTCTGGATTCCACCGAGCATGGTTCCCGAAGTCCTTCGTAAACATCACGATGATCCTTTGTCTTCTCACTGTGGTATCGGTAAAACTCTAGAACGTATACGACGTTATTATTTTTGGCCAAATCTTGTTTTTGATGTTAAAAATTATATAAATTCGTGTGAGGTGTGCAAAAGTACAAAACATCCTAATTTCACTATGCGACCACCTATAGGAGATACAGGTATGACCCATAGGTTTTTCCAACGATTATACGTGGATTTCATAGGACCTTATCCAAGATCTCGTACCGGAAATATAGGGATATTTATTGTCCTTGACCACTTCTCAAAGTTTTGTTTCCTTCGTCCAGTGAAAAAGTTTACAGCGGATGCTGTTATAAAATACTTAGAAGAAGACTTATTTCACACATATGGGGTACCTGAGAGCATTATATCTGATAATGGTACACAATTCAAGGGGAAGAAATTCAATGAACTCTTGGATGGTTATAAAGTAAACCATATTTATACAGCGGTTCATTCTCCGCAAGCTAATTCGTCAGAAAGGGTTAATAGATCCGTAATTTCCGCTATTAAGGCCTATGTTAGATCAGACCAAAAAGATTGGGACGAAAAACTTAGTCATATTGCATGTGCATTACGGTCAACAGTCCATACATCCATTGGTACTTCCCCATACTTTATGGTATTTGGTCAGCATATGGTCACTAATGGATCGACTTACAGCTTACTGAGGAAATTAAATGCGTTGGAAGATAGATCCATCAGTTTCAACAGGGATGATTCATTTAACATTGTTAGGAATAGAGCAATTCAAAATATGAGGAAAATATTTGAACGCAACGAAAAACAATACAATCTTAGATCACGAGAAGTGTCATATAAAGTCGGACAAGAAGTTTTTAGAAGGAACTTTAGCCAGAGTAACTTCGAAAAAGGTTATAGTTCGAAATTGGCACCGACCTTTATAAAGTGTAGAGTTCGTCGGAAATGTGGAAACTGCAATTACGAACTCGAAGACCTCCAAGGCAAATTAATAGGGATTTACCACGCAAAGGATATTAGGCAATAACCGGTATCTACATGCGGTATCATCCTTAACTTCTTTTTTAGCCGTTAAGTCTGATTTTTGGCGGGGGGTAATGTAGTGGCGCATGTAGACACTTGAAATAATCTCATTTCTATTTTTTTGTGTGGTTGTTTGGCACACCATGATTCAAGGTTAGGACACCTCTGTTCATTTGCATTGCATTAGCTAATGTCAACTTGCATTTATTCATGTTAAATTCCCTATTCTCAGAGACTTAGGAATGCAGTTCTATTATTAGAACATTAAAATGCATTCTCATTCACTTTAATATATCGTATTGTATGCTAGTAACTTCCTAGGGGGTGTGCTAGATACTTTGCTAGCCTCGCCCATATCTCGTCGGTAGCCTAGTGGGAGTGTCTCTGGTTCCCATCCGCGAGACCCAGGTTCGAATCTCGCTGCGGGTAAATTTTTTTTTGTTTTCTTTTTATTTTTTTATGAAATCGATTATTTTTTGGTTTATTTGGTCTCAAAACATTAATGGTTTCGAATGCCAATGGTGATATTCAATCACACAATCAATTTTCGGAGTCACCTAGTATACTTTTGGTTGCCATAATTTCCCCTTACAAGGGTGGTGAGAAATTATGCTTTTCTTCTTCCACTTATTTATTAGTTTATTGTCAACCAATACGTTTGCGAATTTTTTTGTAATGAATTGTTGAAGTATTGGTAATTCGAATGAGCCATGTTTGATTTTGGAAGTTTTTCATGTATTGATATTCAGCCATAATCTTAGTGTAATAACCGAGATTACAAAAGGAGGTAGCAGAGGAGCCATCTTGGTCATTTTCGAGAAACTTTTGGTTAGTGAACACTAAATTTTAAATATTGTTGGCGAAAAGGAACTTCTATTGGTTGCTCCTAATATCCCAAGTGTTTTTTTATTAAACTGGCGGAGGGAAAAAAAAGCTGACAAAATCATTGATTTTGTTTAAAACAATTTTTGGTGCAAACGTTGTGTTTTTTGTGCAAACGTTTTGACCTTCCGATTGGTTTACAACATCCCCTGGTCGTTGGATTGGAGTTCCATATATTTCCTGGGTCTGCAGTTTTTCTTTTATATCCTGGTGATACCATAAAATCTGGAATTTAACATAGTCATTGGAATACCCTTTTCCCCGGTGCATTTTGCATACCGGTGTCCCCATCACTCTACAAGTGTGTTTTTTTTGCCCAGAGAGGAGACTGAGATTCTGACTGAGATTCGATTTAGTTGATAGAGTGCGTTGGTTACAGCGAGTGCTGCCGATTACATCTCGCATAAAGTAAAGTTCGGCATAGAAATTCTGTGATTTAGTTCATGAAATGGTGTTTGAAGAAGTTTTTAATAACCAAAAGTGTATTCACTAAGAAAGAAAACCTGCTTAAAATTTGCTTGAAAATCCAACATAAATTGCTTTGAAAAAAAAGAAAAATTTTAACTTAGTTTTTGTTACAATAATTTTAAGAGAGAGAGAGAGATAAAAAAATATATCAAAAGTGAAACAATCAAATTTGAAACAAAACGAAAAACCAAAGAGCAAAAGTTTGTGTGTGTACTTGGTCATGTAAAAAAAAATCATAATTTTCTATACCATCTTTTTGTAAAAAAAAAGAAAAAAAATAACAACAAAAATATAATCAGTACTTGAAGAAGAAGAAGAGTAACACCAAATATTCAAATACGCATTTACTTAAACCATATCGTATTAAGAGATTGCTGATCGCTTTGCTGTTACCCCAGTTCGAAAGGCCTTTCATCGTGGGAGTTCAATCGATCACCAAGTAAGTTCGAATTCTCTTATATCGTACCGCATTGAACAAGCACAAATCATTGGTTTTTTTGTGAGAGTAACTGTTCCGTTATCTCTCTTGGAATTGCCTATTGCATTCATTTAATTGAGAATATAAAAGATAATTTATAAAATAATAATTATAAATTATTTTCAATTATTTTAAAAAAACCTGATTAATTGAATTAATTACTGAAATAATTCTTTTAAAGGATTCCTTTATTTGTGTTTGTTCAATGTTAATTTGTTTCCTGTGTACATACGGTTGCCAATGGATATGCCAATGTTACACTGAACAATAACAGACGAAGTGCTGTTAACCTACCTTCGTTAACATTTCAATGAGAGCTACAGTTTTGAAAGCACTGTTTGCATTGCTTCTACTGTAGGTTCCATTTATATTTATTTTTGTTTGAATTAAAAATTATTAAATTAGATTCATTTACTGGCATATCTGTTGAAATCGGCAATTAAATACATATTTTTATATTTGGTGTGATTATTGAATCAAATTAAAAAAAAAAAAAAACGAAAAAAAACTATTTGATCAAATCGACTGCTGTTAACATACTCGTATGTATGTATGTTTGTACATACGGTTGTAACAAAGCAGGTCGTTGACACAACAGCTGATTTGCTGTAAAACAAAAAGCAAATGTAACGATCATACACACATACATTTTTCTTTTGCGTTACATACTGATATGAAATATTTTTGTTTGGTGATTATTTGATTGTTTTTCTCTTCGAATGTTTTTATTGAAAATCTGATAAATCTTGATATAAAAAAAATAATGTTATGTTTTTGATATAATTTAATTTAATTACTAATTTTTTTATATTTTCCTTTAAAATTTCAGTTATGATCTCATATACTTAGATTTTTTTTGAAATTAAGTTATTTTTTCATGATTTTTTTTTGTAGTATTCATAATTATTAAGTTTGTTTTTTTAATTTTTTTTTTGATTTTCTTGATGCGTTAGGAGAATGGATTTATTATTATTCTTGAATCTAGTATTACAATTTAATTCGAATTCCTTTGAGATTGTATGATTTTGTTGTACCTAGCTATAGGCTGAAAAAAATGATATTTTTGATTATGAATAAAAATTGGAATTATTTGAATATGGCTTAAACGTTTTTGAGGTTTGATTTTGAAGGGTAGGAAAAGTGGGAGTATAAAAATTGGGTTTATCATGATGTCTTTGATTTGGTTTAGTTTTTGGTGGATCATTTGATAAACAGGATGGGTGGGCTTATCATGCAACTACCAACTATGCATGACTACTCATACCGTGATGAGAATTAATCCTCTTTCTTTTCTGTCTGGACTATAGTAGATTTTCCTCTAGTTTTTCTCTCTTTTATTGTCTTTCTATTTTTCTTGTGAATTTGCACGCATTATATTATTAAACCGGTAGTAACTACGGACAAGAAACAAATTGAATTTTGACAAAGATTCCCCACCATACGACGAGCAATAAGGCTGGATAAATATGCGTGCCAGGCCATAGAATTCAATCCGATATATTTGCATAGCAATTTCAACCTAGCTATCCGATACATACTACAGATGGTAGAATTTCTGGCCTCTTATGGAAGAAGACTTTTTGAATTGAGAAATACCTCCAGGTCAACTTTTAAAGAAGACTTTTTGGTAGAAGACTATCTGATCTGATATTGGAAAACCACTTGGCCTTGTATTGAGGAAGAAAACTTGGTTTGTGTATTCTTTTTCTGTGAGAAAAGACCATTAAATCTTCTATGGAAGGAAACGACTGGTCTGGTGGGATGTGGTCTTCAATGGGAAAATATCGTCCTTCTAATAAAGATGGCTCTGTGACCAAAGATGGAAGATGATTCTGTGATATTCTATGAGAAGACCTTTTGGATTCTTTATCAGACGACCCAAAATATTCCTAAAAACCTTTTGATCTTAATTTTTTCTTCTTCTAGAAAACCCTTTGATCTGATATGAGAAGACCTTCAGATCCTCTATAAGAAGGACCTCTGGCCTTCCTCGCGTCTTGAAGAACCCTCCAGCTTCTATTAAATCCCTCTGGTTTCTATAAGAAGAATTTCTTCTTCTATGAAAATACATTTTGAATTTTGGTCTTTTATACAAAAACCTCCTCCTCTTCTGTGAAATAATTTTTTTTGTATAGATTAAATTCCCGCTACTTTTTCACAATCCTCAAACAAAACCTCTTTTCTTGTTACACTTTACACCAAGTTCTACACTTTCCGCCAACATTCATATAGGGTTAAGGGATTTACTTCAACACACTTGGTCGGTCGGCTGGCAGAAACATTTGATGCTGTTTTTGCCGTTTTTTTGTGATATTCACAGTTTTTGTGTTTTTGCCAAAAACTGTGAATAAGCGGCACAACGGCAATTTTCACACAATTTTGATGGAGTCAAAATATTTGTCCATTATTTTGGTTTACGTTTTTTCGTTCAGTTCAGTTCAGCTTAGGTTTGCCTTTTTTTTTTTTGTTTTTTGTTTTCCGAATTTACATTTCGGGTCAATGAACTGTTACAATTTGATAATGGCAATGCCGAGTATCCGACAAAATAGAATGTATTAGGAAGCTGGGCAGGGTTTTAAATAATTGAAAATATTAAAAGATTGTAGTTTTTTTTAAAAGGATTAGAGAAAATAGTTTTTGATTAATTGTCATCAATAATTTAAAGTGCAGGCAAAAAAACATGGAATATGGATTTCATGAATTTGAGATTATGGTATTTTTCGAAATAAAATATATTAAATCAATTTGTGTCGGTAAATAGGATTATACATAACATAAGACAATTTACAAATAAATAGATAGTCATATAAAGGGTATGGATAGGCTCTTAATGTCCCTAGTTTACATATGAAAATTTTTGATTATAATATCCCAAAGATTCCGTAACTCATCATTTATGAGATCGAGTTATTATTTTCCTGGAACCTCCAAATATTTTCTTTATATCCTCAGCCATATGGCGTTTTGGCCGTTTCAGATGATATATACCATTTACATCATCTGATACCGCCAAAACATCATAGAAATAACAGCTTTATACCCTTGGTCTCTTTGGATCAAAATCCGTTTCAGGATATTTGGAGTAGATTTAGCGATGTCCGTCAGTCTGTCTGTCTAGATGGTGCACACGATAACTCTCGAAGGGAGTATCCGATTTGGTCCAAACTTGGTACATCGTAATATTATATTTAGATCGAGTTCGGAGATGGACAATATAGATCCACTCCTTCTGGTACATCCCACACAAAAATCGAAATAATCAAAAAGAAAAAAAATATTTAACAGCACAGAAGGGGAAAGGATGATCCGAAAATGTACAATATCGTTTCACTCCATCAAGTACCTCCCCCACAAAGGGTAAAAATTTTGACTAATTACAACTCTTATAACAATTGAAGTAAGACTCCTATTGTCTTCAACTTTCACACATCCCAATATTTTTATAAACCCAAGGACTGGTGTGAAGGGGGAATACATCGGTCCACTCCTTCTGGTACCTCCCCCACAAAAGTTCGAAATTTAAAAAAAATATATATTTTCTGCACAGAACGAGTAAGGATGATCCGATTTTGTTCGAACTTTGCAAATCCTAATATTTGCGTCAGTGCTAGATCAAGCGCGAAAATGGACAATATCGGCGCACTACATCAAATACTTCCCCCATAAAGGTTCAACATTTTGAATAATTACAACTCTTATAAAATGTGAAGTAAGAATCTGATTGTCTTCAAATTTCACAAACCCCAATATTTTCATTAACCCATAGCCTTGTGTGAAGAGGAAATACATCGAACGACTCCTTCTGGTACCTCCACTACAAAAAAAAGGAAATTTTCAAAAAAAAAAAATTAATAATAATATTTTCTGCAAATAAAAAGAAACAATAATCCGATTTTGGTCGAACTTTGCAAATCCTTTTATTTGCATCGAAATTGCGAAAGTAGACAATATCGGTCCACTCCATCAAGGGTCAACATTTTAAGTAATTATAACTCTTATAAAATTTGATGTAAATATCCGAGAGTATTAAAATTTCACACATCTCAATATTTTTATAAACCCAAGATCTGGTGTTAACATGAAATACATCGGTCCACTCCTTCTGGTACCTCCCCCCCCAAAGGGTCAAAATTTTGAATATTCATGAAGCTTATAAAACACGAAATTAACATCCGATTCCATTCAGACTTGGCACATCCCAATATTTCCATAAACAAGATCTGTAATAAAAATGGTAGAGATCGGACCATTCCTTCTGGTACCACTCCCCCAAATTGTCAAAGTTTTGAATAACCAAAACGATCATAAAATCCGAATTAAGCATCCGGTTCTCTTCAAACTATACATTACAATATTATTATTAACCCAACGTCTGGTGTAAAGATGGGATATATCGATCCACTCCTTCTGGTACCTCCCCCACAAATTGTCAAAATTCAACTAAGAAGCCCATAAAACGCAAAATTAACATCCGATTCCATTAAGTCTTTCTGCATCTCAATATTTCTTTCAACACAAGATCTGAAAGCTGATAGAGATCGGGCCATTTCTTCTGGTACCTTCCCCACGGGTTCAAGATTTTTGATCATCAAAACGCTCAAAAATAGCGAAATGAGAAAACAACTCTCTTCAAATTTCACACATCCAATATTTTGGCTAACGCAAGATTTGTTGCGAAGATGATATATTGCTGCCAACCCCTTCTGGTACCTCCCTCACAAATGTTCATAAAATGCGAAATTAACATCCGACTTCATTCAGACTTGGTAAATCTCAACATTTCTATCAAACCAAGATCTGTTATTAATCTGGTAGAGATCGGACCATTTATTTTGGTAAAACGATCAAAGTAAACGAAATAAGCATCCACCTCTCTTCAAATTTCACACATACAAAAATTTTTGCTAACAGATCTGTCGTAAAGGTGATATATATCTGCCAACCCTTTCTGGTACTTCACCCACAAAGGGTTTACAATTTTCAATACTTGTATCTGTCATAACTTACGAAACAAGTCAGCGATTCTTTAAAACTTGCTATATCTAAATACTTCTCTCAACCAGAATTCTGAGATGAACATGGAATTTGTGGTTCCGTATTGGATTGAATATTAATGCTCGATTTTCTTGCAATTTTTCCCATATCAATATTTTTATCTTATTAGATAAAGCATGAAAATGCGACACTAAACCTGGTACCTAAGGACATTTTAAAATTTTCTAAAAATTATCACGTATCTCATTCCTTCGGAACCTACTCCATAGAGGGTCAACAATTGGAATAATCATAATAGAAGTCACAATATATTTAAATAATCGAACATTATAAGTGGGCCAAGAATTATGTAACACCTCGAAATATTGGTTTCCCACATATGAAAGTATATATGGATCTTTCTATCTCGCCGAGGTGAGTCGATCTAGCTATGTATGACCGACTGTCTGTCCATGTTAATTTGTAATCACTCTACAGGTCGCAATTATAGCCCGATTTTTACGAAATTTAGAATGGAGGTGAGGCTACAGCCAGAATAGAAGCATATTGCTTTTGGAGATGATCGCATAATACTTAGGGCTCGAAATGGACCAAAAACTGCAAAATTTCCTGATTTTGCAGTTGCTCTACAGGTCGCAATTATAGATCAATCGATGCGGAAGTTAGCATTAGGCTAGAGTTTAGGTCTAGGCAGAAGCCTTCCAATTTTGATGGTCATCGGGTAATATTTAGTGGGTGAAATAGGCCACAACATTTGTATTAAATAAAAATTCAAATTTTCCATTAAACTGCGAATATTTTTAATCCCGGCTGTAATTACAAATAGACGAACAGATCAATTCTGACCATTACGCAGATTCCGATAGTAAATATAAGGGAAATATATATAGCGAAATATATACAAAGTATAAATACAAAGAAAGGGGATGTTAGCTAGAATGTTTATATCTCAAGAACGGCTGGACCGATTATGACAAATTTAAAAAATCGCTAAAAAAAATATGCCAATAATAATGTTAAAATAGATTTTGTAATATTTTGTGACATTTTTTTATTTTCTCATATTTTTTATCGCATGCGATTTTTTCAATATTTTTTCACCTTACAACACAGGTTAGGATTATAGTATACAGATTGCCATTATCGTCCGATCCTCACACAAGGGAAGGGTTAGGCTCATAATGGCTATTGTTTTCAAAGACGTCCGCAAATATTTAGGGTTGAAATGGACCAACAACTAAAAATCTTCCTAATTTTGCAGCCGGTATAAAGGTCACAAATAGATACCAAAGGACACGAAATCACGCATGAAGTTAGAGTTTAGGACAGCGGGTTGAATGGACCACTACTTTTGTGTGAAAAAATACAAACATTTCCATCCTACCGAGATGCTGAAAATAACTTACAGGCGATATCCAACATACACAAAAGGAGAACTTCTGGCTTTTTATGCTGATTTCGTCAACGAATATTGCCAAATATCGTAGACAAGCAAATCATATAGATGAGTCTTAATTTAGAGATACAAAGGGGCCTCTTGCTTTTGGAGATGATCGCAAAATATTTAGGTGTTCAAATGAACCAAAAACGGAAAAAAAAAAACATACTGATCACACAATTGAAGGCGATCGACACGCCTGAGGAGAGATTTAAGTACAGGGAAGAATTCTAGCATTTTGGATGACCATTGGATTATATTTGGCTGTTAAATGGACCACAACAATTAACAGTACGACGAAGTGCGTAAATATTGGGCAAATGTCCCTGGTCAAAATGCTAAGGGTAATATCTGGGCAGTGCTCTGTGACATAATTTCAAAAGCAAAATCTTCCAAAATGGATTTGGACATAAAGGGGCTCTAACATATTGTTGTGTTGTAGAGTATCATATCACACGGCCCCGCACGACTATAGTATTTGCTTACTTGTTTTAAATTTATTTATTTTAAATTTTCATTTTTTTTTTTTAATTTTAATTTAATTTTCCTTAAATTTTGAATTTTTTAATTTTTTTTAAATTTTATTTTAATTTTGCTTAAATTTCAAATTTAGATTTTATTCAACATTTCGTTTAACCATAAAAGAGCACTCGAATATCATTCCATTCTGTCTGTGAGTAGTTCTTTATTCCTAATTATTTTTTGTTGTTGTTCTAAATTTGTGCTGAACAAGCAACAAAAAAGTTGCATTCATTAAAACTAACAGCCAAACAACAGTAACTGTTGTTGTCGTTGTTACTGCTGCTGCTGCTGCTGCTGCTGGATAGGGCATTTATTCAATCGACCCATCTCTCATCTGCAAATTTTCGCAACGAACCAACCAACCAACTGATTACAACGGACGGCAGCTATATTACACTCGAATTTGCGAATATGCATTACGTAATTATTGAGTAAACTACTTTCCACTTATGGCCGTAATAATTATCATTTTCTTGTTGTTGTGGATGGAGGTTGCTGGTGGTGGTGCATGAGGCGGGCGAGCGTAACAAGAGCAACGACAACACAGCAAAAGACGATGAGTAAGAATACGACATGAAGAAGTGTTCAAGTGTGCAAAATGTTACAAGTCCTGTTGATGCTGCAAATGTTGGAGGAAAATGGGTTTGTCTGTTCACACTGGGGAAATGTGCATAGGTCCATTGAATGGTCATCTTTAAATAGAATATCTACAGGAGTCTTTTTTTTTTTTTTTTTTTGGATAAAAGACTTTTAATACTATTATATAAATTAAAAAGTAACAGATGTATACCCTCAGCAAATGTATTTATATCCTACAACACTATGTGTTGGGGGTATTATAAGTTTGATTGGGGCCAAAAATTATGTAACACCTTGAAATATTGGTTTCCCACATAGGAAAGTATGTGTGGATCTTCCTATCTTGCCGAGCTGAGTCGATCTACCTATGTATGTCCGTCCGTCCGTCTGTCCATATTAATTTGTAATCACTCTGCAGGTCGCAATTATGGCCCGATATTCACGAAATTTAGAATGGAGGTGGGGTTAGGGCCAGCATAGAAGTCTATTGTTTTGGAGATGATCGCATAGTATTTAGGGGCTGAAATGGACAACTAAAAATGTTCCTGGTTTTGCAGCCGTTATAAAGGTCAAAAATAAAAACCAAAGCACACTAAGTCTCGAATGAAGATAGAGTTTGGGATAGGGGTAGAATGGACCACTACTATTTTGTGAAAAATTTCAACATTACTTACAGGCGATATCCGAAATACACAAAAGGCGAACTTCTGGCTTCTTTAAGCTGATTTCGTTGACGAATATAGCCATATATCGTAGAAAAGCCAAAAATATTTAGAGCTTATATTTAGCTGTAAAATGGACCACAATAACTAACGGCACGTCGGAGTGCGTAAATATTGGGCAAATGTCCCTGATCAAAATGCTTAGGGTAATATCTGGGGAGTGCTCCGTAACATAATTTTAAAAGCGAAATCTTCTAAAATGGATTTGCACACAAGGGGGCTTCTAACATATTATAGTGTTGTGGGGAATCACATGGTCGGGCCCGCACGAATATAGCCTTTGCTTACTTGTTTTATTACATCCTCCAACATTCATAGCATGGAGGATATATCGGAATAATAATAATAATTAAATAATTTTTTTTTTTTTTTTGTCAAATACGAAGATGGCCTATATTGGTTCACGATATCGTATAGCCCCCATATAGCGGTTCCCCGTCCTCCAGCGAAAAATTACCGAAATTGTTTCAAATTTCGTATTTGAAGTTCGTAATAGAAACTTTAACCTATGACAGAAAATTGTCTATGCAGATCCATATCTTCGTAAACGATACCTATCAATATTCGACATTTTGACTCTTTTAAGGACATTATTCACCGGAATTGTTTAGAATTTCGTATTTGAAGCTCGTTATGCGTACTACAACCCTCATATCGCGGTTTTCCTTCGAGCGACATTTTTTGTAAATTTTGCAAGTTCCTTCAAATTGGTGGGGGTTTATGACATTTTGCTTTTTTAAATATATTACCCATTGTGAAGAGGCACCTGAAAAAAGTGTTCGATATCTACGATTTTCAAAACAGATCTGTTAGTGGAAATATTGGGTGGTGACGAGTTTGAAATTAATCGGATGTTCACTTCGCGTTCTACAAGCTTAGGATATTTAAAGGCACCATAAGCAGTGGACCGATACATCCGAGCTTCTCGACAGATCTTGTGTTAATAAAAATATTTGGATATGTGAAATTTATAGACAATCGGACTCTTATTTAATGTTCTATAAGAGTCATAACTATTTCAAATTTTGACCCTTTGCGGCGGAGGTTTCAGAAGAAGTAGTCCCATGTATTTCATCTTTTAACCAGATCTTGTTTTAGTGGAAATATTGAAATGTGTAAAATTTTAAGAGAATCGGGGAAGCACCAGAAAAATATATATTTTTCCCAACAGATCTTGTGTTAGTGGAAACATTGGAAGAAGAATCGGATGCTCATTTCTCGTTTTTTGACGTTTAGCTTTTTCAACATCTTGACCCATTGTAGGGGGGTACCGAAAGGAGTGGAACGATAAATCCGATTTTCGTGCAAGATCTAGTTTTTAAAAAATCGGATACTCCCTTCGAGAGTTATCGTGTGCACCAGCCAGACAGAGAGGTGGATAGACGGACGTCGCTAGATCGACTCCAAATGTCCTGAAACGGATTTGGTCCAAAGAGACCTAGGGTCTAAATCCGTTTTTTTTTTCGATGAGGCACGTTTTAGCCGTATGATATTATATATACCCTCTCTAGCCATATGACTGAGCGTATAAAAAGATTAGGGAAATAAGTGACAGGACTGATGGAGAATTCAAGCCCAGACAAAACGGCTGAAGCTAGAATCTTAAAAGTTGCAAATGAGGGTCAGGCGAGAGAATAGACTGGCGTTTTGGAAGTTCATACTAAAAGGGTACGAAAAGTTCTTAAAATTATTGAGTGGAATGAGATTCACTAAAAAAGTGCAGTATAGATGAACCAACGGGTTTTTGGAAATTCGAACTTTAAGATAACAAAAACTTCTTAAATGGTACTAAAATTCAAAATGTTACCATTTTGTACTATATGAACGGATCGAAGTAAAAACTTGAAATTCGATATGAAAATCAATGTTTTGAAATTTTGTATTGAGGTCCCGTTGGTGGTAGGTTTGTGATAACGAGGCGGTTTTGGAAAAGTGTACTACAAGTGCATGAAAGGTACTGAATAGTACAATATTTGGTAGAATTTAAGTATTGAGTATATAGAATTTGCTTGAAGTCTGAAATTTGTTATTAGGTTAGACATATGGAGATGGTTTTGAAATTGCTTGGTATAAGTGCACGAAAAATACTGAATGGTACTATATTTGGTATTGAGTGAAGTGTTGGAGATAAAATTCTGAAATTTGATATTAAGATTACTGATGGTATATGTGTTTGAGCTCTGGCCGTGGTTTGAAAATGTGCCCTTTATTTGAAAGAAAAGTACGAAGAAGTAATAAATATGGGATTGGGTAAAGTGATAGGGCTGGAATTCGTAAATTTGATATTTATTTCTCTGTTGGTATTTGGAAATGACATATGGAGGTGGTTTTGGAAATGTGTACTAATATTATACGAACGAAAAGTACTGATTGGTACAAAATTTTTTATTGGGTGAAGGATAGAGGTAAAATTCTGAAATTTGATATTAAGCTCTCTGTTGGTATCTGAGATTGTGATATGGAAGTGGTTTTGGAAATGTATACAATAATTCTTTGAAAATCACCAAATGCTACTAATTTTGAATTACTGTTGGTGTCTAGGATGGATAGATATAGATTGTTTTGGATATGCGAACTAAATGTTGCTATATTTGAAGATGGGGAACACAGGAACACAGAGCTGAAATTCTGGAGACGTTGAAATAGTTTGCAATGGTAAAAAAAAAAAGATTTTGAAGTTTTTTTGGTGTGAAAGTAAACATTTTCCCTTCATTCTTTCCGAAGGAGGTAACAAGTAAAAAAGTATCGGTCGGTTTGGCCGACAGATGTATACCCTCAGCCAATTTTCGATTATTTAAAAATATTCTGACTTCTGTTATGATTATTCAAACTCTTGACAATATTTAGATATAGCAAGTGGTAAAAAATCGCTGAGGTGTTTCGCAATTTATGACAGCTAAAAATATTGAAAATTGTGACCCCTTGTGTGTGAGGTACCACAAAGGGTTAGCAGATATATAGCATCTTCACAACAGATTTTGTGTTAGCAAAAAATGTTTGTATGTGTGAAATATAAAGAGAACCTGAAGCTTATTTTGGATTTTATAAACGTTTTGGTTATTCAAAACTTTGACCCTTTGTGGGGAAGGTAACAGATGGAATGGTCCAATCTCTACCGTCTTTATAACAGATCATGTGTTGGTAGAAATATTCAGATGTGCCAAGTCTAAATGGAATCGATTGTTAATTTCGCGTTTTATGAGTTTAATGGATATTAAAAATGTCGACCTTTTGTAGGGGAGGTACCAGAAGGAGTGGACCGATCTTCACACCAGATCTTGAGTAAGTAGAAACAATGGAACGTGTGTAATATGAAGAGAACCAATGTTAATTTCGGATTCTTTACTCGTTTTGGTTGTTCAAAACTTAGACCCTTTGTGTGGGAGGTACCAGAACGAATGGTCCGATCTCTACCATCTTTATAAAATATCTTGTGTTTATGAAAATATTGAGATGTCCTAAGTCTGAATGGAATTGGATATTAATTTAGTGTTTTAAGAGCTTAATGGATATTCAAAATTTCGACCTTTTGTGGGAGAGGTACTTGATGGAGTGAACCGATATTATCCATTGTTGCACCTGACCTAGAACTGACGCAAATATTAGGATTTGCAAAGTTAGAACAAAATCGGATTATCGATTCGCTTTTTGTGCAGAAAAAAAAATATATATATATTTTTTTTGAAAATTTCGACCATTTGTGGGGAGATACCAGAAAGAGTGGACCGATATTGTCCATCTTAACACCAGACCTTGGGTTAATAAAATTATTGGAATGTGGAAAATTTTAAGACAATCGGTCTCTTACATCACATTTTATAAGAGTTGTAATTATTCAACATTTTGACCATTTGTAGGGGGAGGTCCCTGATGGAGTGGACCGATATTGTCCATTTTCGAACCTAACCTAGCACTTATAAAAATATTAGGATTAGCAAAGTTCGAGCAAAATCGGATTATCATTTCTTTTTCTGTGCGGAAAGATTTTGGTCCTAAGAGACCTCGCGTCTAAAACCGTTATTTCGATAAGGCGCTTTTGGCCGTATAAAATGATATGTACCCTCCGTAGCCATGTGGCTGAGGGTATAAAAATTGTATAATATAAAAAAAACCTTGAAAGTCTGAAGTGAAGAGGTCTTTTTAAATGACATTCTTTCAAGTGATTTCCAGTTAAATACTATCACGAGGTGTCGTTTTTATAGCAGATTTTAAATAAGTCACCTATTTATTAAAGGCCATTAGAAGGTGTCTTATTGAGACCTGCGAGAGGTTTTCTATACTTTTATTGATAGACGATCTCCAAAAAGTCTTCTATTAGTAGAAGCATTATTAGTAGACCTTTCATAGATCTTATATAGGTCGAAGGCCGTCAAAAAGTCTTATATGTATACAGGGTTGCCCATATTCGACGGACCTTTGGGCCCTTTGGGCCCATTCCAATCGACGAGGCTTGTCCGCAGGCAACATTCTTTGCGTCAATTGAATTTTGTACGGGGACAAATGCAAATCAATGCGAATAATCGGTTGTAAATTGGACCGAGCCATGCTCAACTGCTGAGAACGGCGTTTTTGGGATGTTCTTGGGGACCTCTCAACACTGGCTCGTACGGCAGCGATATTCTCGGCCGATCGCCTTGGTTGACTTTTATATGGCCTCTTCGGATTAGAAAGAGCCTTACCAGTCGAAAAATTTTCGTATAAATGCTTAATGGTGTTCTTAGAAGGCGCACTTCTCACATTTTTTAATGTTTTAAGAGCACGTTGAGTTTTCATGGTTCATGGTAAAAATCTGCTTGGACTGACGCTTCAAACGCGTTATATCATTAAGCGATGTGACATCTCTGTCAAAAGTTATGGCGTTGCCAGATGGGTCCGTCGAATATGGGCAACTCTGTAGAAGTTCCTCAAAAGATCAATAAAGATAAAATCATCCTCAGGAGTGTATTGACGGAATACCTCCAAAATAAATAAAAGAATTTCAAAACGTATCCCATAAAAGGGGATATTGAATAGGTCTATTAATAATGGAGGAGAAAACTTTCATGATGTGACCTATTATTAAATATTCTGACAGAGGCCTTCTCTTGATAAGAGTATTACCGCTTACAAAATAGTTTGAAGAAATCTCCCTAATTGCAATGACCCTATTAAAATTTTCCGCACTGTCCATCATTTCCCATGGCCTTGTCTATGCATATGCCTATCTCACAGCATCTCTCAGCTAATAGTCCCCTAGTGCCCCTCTACCCCTGCCACTTCCCCTTGGCATGACTGGCCACCAATGTTTCTTCTCTAAACTACTTAACATAATTATGATTTAGTTAAAACTACGAAACGACGTTGAAACGAAAAGAAATAAAACTACGAAACTTTTTCCATAATTTATTTTTCCTTCTGGTTGTAACTTTTGTTCGGCGTTGTTTTTTTTTTCTCTCTTTCTTCGTTGTTTGTTTTTGTTTTGATTCTGTTTCCTTTGCTGTTTCCGCTCAGATGAAAATAGATAATAATGAATGTGTAGTGGCTTTTTTTCGCTCTTTTTATACCCTCCACCATAGTATGGAGGGTATATTAAATTTGTCATTGCGTTTGTAACACCTCGAAATATACACTTTAGATCCCACAAAGTACACATATATATATATATATATATATATATATATATATATATATATATATATATATTCTTGATCAGCATAACATTCTATGTCGATTTAGCGATGTCCGTCCGCCTGTCCGTCTATGGAAATCACTCTAGCTTCCGAATAAATTGAAGTAGATTGATAAAATTTTACTCAAATGTATGTTATGTCTGCAGGACTTTTGGTATTGAAAAAGGGCCATGTAGGTCCATGTTTTGGTATAGCCCCCATATAACGGTACCTCCCGATATTTGATACTTTGATGATTTTAGCGACATTATTCACCCGAATTGTTTCAAATTTGGTATTTGAAGTTCGTAATGGATGCTACAGACTATGACAGGAGATTGTCTGTTCCGGACCACGTCTTCCTATAACCCCCATATAACGGTACCTCCCGATATGCGGTATTTTGATGGTTTTAGCGACATTATTCACCGGAATTGTTTCGAATTTGGTATTTCAAGTTTGTAATGGATGCTGCAGCCCAAGACAGAAAATTGTGTGTGCAGGTCCACGTCTTCGTATAGCCCCCATATAACGGTACCTCCCGATATTCGGTATTTTGATGACTTTAGCGACACTATTCACCGGAATTCTTTCAAATTTGGTATTTGAAGTTAATAATAGACGCTACAGCCATACACAGAAAATTGCCTGTTCCGGACCACGTCTTCCTATAACCCCCATATAACGGTACCTCCCGATATGCGGTATTTTGATGGTTTTAGCGACATTATTCACCGGAATTGTTTCGAATTTGGTATTTCAAGTTTGTAATGGATGCTGCAGCCCAAGACAGAAAATTGTGTGTGCAGGTCCACGTCTTCGTATAGCCCCCATATAACGGTACCTCCCGATATTCGGTATTTTGATGACTTTAGCGACACTATTCACCGGAATTCTTTCAAATTTGGTATTTGAAGTTAATAATAGACGCTACAGCCATACACAGAAAATTGCCTGTTCCGGACCACGTCTTCCTATAACCCCCATATAACGGTACCTCCCGATATGCGGTATTTTGATGGTTTTAGCGACATTATTCACCGGAATTGTTTCGAATTTGGTATTTCAAGTTTGTAATGGATGCTACAGCCCAAGACAGAAAATTGTGTGTGTAGGTCCACGTCTTCGTATAGCCCCCATATAACGGTACCTCCCGATATTCGGTATTTTGATGACTTTAGCGACACTATTCACCGGAATTCTTTCAAATTTGGTATTTGAAGTTAATAATAGACGCTACAGCCATACACAGAAAATTGCCTGTTCCGGACCACGTCTTCCTATAACCCCCATATAACGGTACCTCCCGATATGCGGTATTTTGATGGTTTTAGCGACATTATTCACCGGAATTGTTTCAAATTTGGTATTTGAAGTTCATAATGGACAGCCTAAGACATACAATTATCTGTGCAGAACCACGTCTTCGTATAGCCTCCATATAACGGTACCTCCCGATATTCAGTATTTTCATGATTTTAGCGACATTATTCACCGGAATTGTTTCAAATTTGGTATTTGAAGTTCGTAATGGATACTACTGCCTATGACAGGAGATTGTCTCTGCCGGTCTACGTCTTCGTATAGCCCCCATGTAACGGTACCTCCGGATATTCGGTATTTTGATGATTTTAGCGACATTATTCACCGGAATTGTTTGAAAATTGGCATTTGAAGTTCGAAATGGATGCTACAGCCTATGGCAGGAGATTGTCTGTGCAGGTCCACGTCCCCATATAACGGTACCTCCCGATATTCGGTATTTTGATGATTTTAGCGACATTATTCACCGGAATTGTTTCAAAATTGGTATTTGAAGTTCGTAATGGATACTACAGCCTAAGACAGGAGATTGTCTGTGCAGGTCCACGTCTTGGTATAGCCACCCCATATAACGGTACCTCTCGATATTCGGTATTTTGTTACCGATTTTTTTTTTAAGTTTCGCATTTGTAATGGTTTATGACAAAAGTTCAGGTCCATGTCGTCGTATTGACCCTAATATAACAGCTGCATTCGGCATTTTTAAGATTTTAACGGATTTTATTGTTTTTGAGAATTGCCAAATTCGTTCCAAATGGTGGAGGGTATTCAAATTTCGGCCCGGTCGAACTCACAGCTTTTTTACTTGTTTTCTTTAGATTGTAAGAAATTTACAAACTTTTGGGGAGGGGAGGTGGTGGCTGGACAACTACCAACTACTCATACAACCTACGAGAGCTGGCCAAAAGAGATATTTGAAGGTGGACTTGGAAATGAGTTGAAAAGCATCTAATTGGAAATGGAGGAACTACAATGACTTTTGTGTAATTTCATTTTAGTGCGTTTGGCAGCCAAGTTAGGTCTTTTCAATTGCGGGTAATTTTATGGCATTGTCCTAAGCGTTTATTTGCAGTAAATGTCCCCCATAATTGTTTCTTTCTATGGTTAAGGAAGTTTGGTGACAAGTAATAAAATTATAGGATGTTTAGTTCTTAAAAGTAATTTTTTGTAAAGGAGGATGCACTAAGTTTTTTTTTTTTTTTTTTTTCAAAAAAAAAAAAAAAAATCTTATAATCCCTTTAATTTTTTCCCAATTTTATAACATTTTTTTCTACTTTGTCCATTTCACGGTATATCCACAATCCAATAATTTCCCATCTTCCACGAAATTCCAGGGCTGTTATTGTTATTATAAAAATAAAAGTTTTTCCATTTTTTTTTTTTTTTTGTTGCAGGAAATGGAATGTTTTTTTCGTTTATCAACACGTTTCAGGTTGTCCAACGAATTGATGGAAAGCGTAAAGGGAGAGAGAGAGGGGAGAGTGTGAGAGGAGAGAGATTTTCATAAATATTATATCAGCAAACACATAGCGTAGTTCGTTAGTTGTGGCCTTTGCGAAAAAGGGACGAGATAATTAACTTTGATAAGCTGGCCAACAGCAAAATGAACACCAAAAGCATGAATTAAAAGTAATTACTGTTATAAATTCCATTAGAACGTGGTTAATTATTGGTAACCTTATTTAAAATATGGAAAACTAAAACAAATGAAAAAATAGTAAACATTAATATTACAAAGGTATTATTTCTATAAAAGGGGGAGGATAAATTTACTTCAACATTAAGTAGCCCTTACCTAAATTTTGAAATTTTAAATTGATGATTTTCCAAATTGTTGGCCCTCCATACTCCATGGAAGGAATGGTTCTCAGTTCTCTGAGGATTTTTTCTCTACAGAAAAAAAATCGACCTCAGTTCTCTGAGGATTTTTTCTCTACAGAAAAAAAATCGACCTCAGTTCTCTGAGGATTTTTTCTCTACAGAAAAAAAATCGACCTCAGTTCTCTGAGGATTTTTTCTCTATAGAAAAAAAATCGACCTCAGTTCTCTGAGGATTTTTTCTCTATAGAAAAAAAAATCGACCTCAGTTCTCAGAGGATTTTTTCTCTATAGAAAAAAAATCGACCTCAGTTCTCTGAGGATTTTTTCTCTATAGAAAAAAAATCGACCTCAGTTCTCTGAGGATTTTTTCTCTATAGAAAAAAAATCGACCTCAGTTCTCTGAGGATTTTTTCTCTATAGAAAAAAAATCGACCTCAGTTCTCTGAGGATTTTTTCTCTATAGAAAAAAAATCGACCTCAGTTCTCTGAGGATTTTTTCTCTATAGAAAAAAAATCGACCTCAGTTCTCTGAGGATTTTTTCTCTATAGAAAAAAAATCGACCTCAGTTCTCTGAGGATTTTTTCTCTATAGAAAAAAAATCGACCTCAGTTCTCTGAGGATTTTTTTCTCTATAGAAAAAAATTCAGCCTTAGAAGATTTTTTCCTATAGAAAAAAATTCAGCCTCAGTTCACTGAGGATTTTTTCTCTATAGAAAAAAAACCAGCCTCAGTTCTCTGAGGATTTTTTTCTCTATAGAAACAAACAATCAGCCTCAGTTCTCTGAGGATTTTTTCTCTATAGAAAAAAATCAACCTCAGTTCCCTAAGGATTTTTTCGCTATAGAAAAAATTGGCCTCAGTTCTCTGAGGATTTTCCCTCTATAGAAAAAAAAGTCTGTTCTCTGACGATTTTTTCTTAATAGAAAAAATCTGCCTATGTTCTCAAAGGATATTTTTTTCTATAGAAAAAAATCGGCCTCAGTTCGCTGAAGTTTTTTTTCTCTATAGAAAAAATTCGCTGAGGTTTTTTTTCTCTGTAGAAAAAAACTTTAGCGAACTGAGAATTTTTTCTCTATAGAAAAAAATCAGCCTCCCTTTTTTCCCTTTCCTGAGAATTGTGACCCTTGTGAGTGAGGTACCAAAAAGGGTTCGCAAAAATGTGTGTATGTGAGAAATCTGAAGATATTTGGATGTCTGTTTCCCTTTCTTTGCGCGTTTGTTTTTTTAAAATCTTGATTCGTTTGCGGGGGAGGTACCAGAATGAATGGTCCGATCTCTACCATCTTTATAACAATTCATGTGCTAATGGATATATTGAGATGTGCAAAGTCTGATTTGCGTTTTATAAGCTACACGGATATTCAAAATTGTGACCCTTTGTGGGTGAGGTAGCTGAAGGAATGGACCAACATATCCCATCCATTACACCAGACTTTGAGTTAATAAAAATAGTGTGATGTGTGAAATATGAAGATAACCGGATGCTTATTTCGGATGTTATGATCGTTTTTTTTTTTTTATTCAAAACTTTGGCCCTTTGTTGGTGAGGTACCAGAAACAAAGTTTCGATTTCTACCATCTTTATAACAGATCTTGCGTTTATGGAAATATTGAGATATGCCAAGTCTGAATGGAATTAGATGTTAATTTCGTGTTGAAATTGAATATTGAAAATGTTGACCCTTTGTGGGGGAGGTACCAGAATGTGTGGACCGATATTACCCATCTCCTAACTCGATCTAAGTTCGACAATAATATTACGATGTACCAAGTTTGGACCGAATAGGACACTCCCTTCGAGAGTTATCGTGTGCACCAGCCAGCCAGACAGACGGACGGATGGACGGACATCGCTAGCTCCACTCTAAATGCCCTGAAACGGAATTGGTCCGAAGAGGCCTAGGGTCTAAACCCGTTATTTCGCTGAGACACGTTTTGGCCGTATAAAGTGACATATACCCTATATAGCCTATATGGTTGAGGGTACAAAAAGCAAAATTTCCTAACTTTGAAGTTGCTCTACAGGTCACAATTATAAATCAATCGACGAATTTTGCATATGAAAAGAGTTTAAGACCCTCTGCCCTATATTTCAATTTGTTCAACTCCCTTAATCCAGAAAAAAGTTATGTTGGTCTTTTAAAAAATCCAATTTTCCCAGCAAGTCATTTTCCGCTCCAATAAGAATTTTTGTTTTTCCTATAATCCACAACTACATTTCGTTTCCATCCCGCCCACATTTCTCGGCCACGCTCACCAACTGTTCAGTTAACAATATTTAATTAAAGTTGCAGCTACTGGCCATTCAATGAATTACCTTCCATTGAAATCGCCCAACAATTGCGTTCAATTAGGAAATGGACGAGGATGCAGTTAGGTGAGTTAGTTGTAAACTATGATCCTACCTCACTCACTACCTCCCACCCATCCTGGTCCAGTATTACATCTTTGTGCGGAAGACAAAATTAGTATGCCCCCAAGCAGTGGAAAATAAGAAAATGA
This sequence comes from Musca domestica, assembly GCF_030504385.1. Taxonomy (NCBI): domain Eukaryota; kingdom Metazoa; phylum Arthropoda; class Insecta; order Diptera; family Muscidae; genus Musca; species Musca domestica. Next base: position 17,414,367 of record NW_026712249.1, read on the forward strand.
AAAACAAAAAATCATTTTCTCTATAAAATTGTGTTAATTGTAGAAGTTTAGCAGCGTCGAGCGAAACACAAGGAACGACAGACAAACAAACAAACATGGCTAAAATAAATTAGATGGGCGAACATCAGATTAAAGCCATGTTAAGCTCTTAAGAAGCTGCTGCCAGTTATTTTCAATGCAATATAATGTGAACACAAAACCGCCTACAAGACACCAAGGCAGCAGGCAGCTAGTCAGCCGGCAAGTTGCAGTTGGGTTGCATGCAACTTGTTGGCAGTAGTTCTTTCAAGGATGGTATGGGTTCAGCTGGCCGGAATATTGTTATCACGTAAAGGATGAGAGATGAGGCATTTGAAATTGAATTAAGTTGTAAGTCTTCTAGCGTGCAGGGCAAAACTTTTCGACAGGCCATGTAACAACTTCATTTTCAATAATGCCGAGGGCAGCAAAACACCAGTTTGTTGTTGTCTCGCAAATTATAGACAAACACTGGAAATTGAAGATGACGTTGATAATGGTGCATGGGATGAGTAGCAGAATGAAGCGGATTAAAAGGCAATGTCAGTCACATTGCAGTTTATGATGTCTTTACCATATCTGACAGTAATTTTTGTTGTTTATTTTCAATGGTTGAAGGGTTCAGTGAACTTGTGTTTGTCAAAGGAGTCATGTTGAAGGAAGATCTAACGGGAAGGCGAAATAATCGTAATTACATATATCCACAATTTAGGGACGGTTGAGGAATTGAAATTTTCCAGACTTCTATCAGCGATTGGGGTTCTAATTTTTTTTCTTAAGCACACCTAAGGTTTTGGTTCCAAATTTTGCTTAAAAATCAGTACGATGGTATGGTCCGTACGTATCCCTTAAAAATCCCATAATACAGAGAAGACCTTCCCTATCTAGAGTAAGTAGTAGACTGACTGACTAACTGACTTAAAGATTCAACAATGCCGAGACGAAACGGTTGAAGCTAGAATCTTGAAATTTTGAGTGAGGATCACTCTTGGGCCGAAGGTGTCAGATAAGGCAGATATGGCCCACGAAACGGCTGAAGCTAGAATCTTGAAATTTTGGGCAGGGGTCACTTTTAGTCCGGAGGGGTCAGATAAGGCAGGGTTATTGGAAATTCGCACCAGAACGGTAGGAAAAGAATTTAAAGTTACAAAATATGGTATTGTATTTGAGGAACCAGTACATGTAGATCCCTTAAATTTGGAAAGAGGATCATATAGTTTATGATGGATATACCAAAGGGCTTTTGAGAAATCGCACTATAAATGCACGAAAAGTACTAAAATGTACTACATTTGTTACCATTTCGTATCATGTGAATAGTTCGAGTTAAAAATTTGAAATTTGGAATGGGAATCTAGGTTGAGGAATAGAGTCGATGTAAAGAGGTAGTTTTGGAAGTGTGTTCTCATGTATAAAAAAAGTATAAAACGTTTGGTACAATTTGTATTTGGAGGAACGGATGGAACTGAAATCCTGAAATGTTAAATTAACATCACTGGCGGAGGCTAGGATTGGGATATGGAGGTAGTTTTCGAAATTTGGTACTTATGTGCGCAAAAAGTACTGAACAGTACAATTCAAATTTGAAAAAAACGGACGTAGCTGGAATCCTGAAATGTGAAATTAAAATCGCTGGCGGAGACTAGAATTGGAATATGGAGGTAGTTTTTCGAAACTTAGTGCTTATGTGCACGACAAGTACTAAATGGTACTAAATTTGGTACAATTCGAATTTGTAGGAGCGGATGGAGATGGAATCCTGAAATTTGAAATTAACATTACTGGCATAAAGTAGGATTGGGATATGGAGGTAGTTTTGAAAATTCGTACTTATGTGTACTAAATGGTCCTAAATTTGGGAGAACCAAATTTTGGGGAAAACAAGCAGAGAAGAATCCTCAAATTTGGAAACAAGGTACTATTCCACTGTATGAGATTGCTGTCACGGAGTTAGATAAGGATATGGAGGTAGTTTTGGAAATGTGTACTTATACATGTACTAAAATGTACTAAAAAAGTACAATTTGCATTTGGGTGAACCAACAGGGGTGGAATCCTAAAATTTGGAATTGGGATTACTGTGGGAGTGTAAGATTGGGATATGTAGAAAGCTTTTGAAATTCGTAATTTTGTGTGCTAAATGGTACTAAATTTAATACAAATTGGAATTGTGATGGACCCATGGAGCTGAAATTCTCAAATTGGCAATGAGAGTCACACATGTAGTGCAGGATAGATGCACCAAAGTGTTATTGGAAATTCGAACTTTAAATTTAGGAAATGTTCTAAAATAGTACTAAACTTCAAAAATGGTACCATTTGGTATTATGTGAACGGATAAAGCTAAAAACTTAAAATTTTATATTTGAATTCAGGTTGGAAAATAAAATTGATATATGAAGGCGGTTTTGGAAATGTGTACCAAGAGTTCGTACTGTACTAAATGGTACTACATTTAAAACAGTTTGGTTTAGGATAAACGGATGAAGATGACATTTTGTAATTAGGTTGGTGGTAGGTTTATGATAAAGAGGTGGTTTTGGAAATGTGAGCTACAAGTGCCCGAAAAGTACTAAATGGTACTATATTTGGTACAATTTGATATTGTGTGAACAGATACTTGTACCTGAAATCTGAAAATTTGTGTTAGGATGGTTTTTCATGTATTACCAGGATATAGGAAGGTGGTTTTCTGAAATGTGTACTGTAAAAGTAATAAATGGCACCAAATTTGTCTTGGTATTTCGAATTTGGAAAGAATTGTAAGAAAAGTACTAAATAATACTTAATTTGGTATTTGATGAAGGAATAGAGCTGAATCCTAAAATTTGATATACATGTCATTGTTGGTGTCTGTGGATTAGATATGGAGGTGGTATTAGATATGTGTACTACATTAATTTAAAAAGTACTATATTATACTACGTAGGTTTGGTGAAGGAGCCGAGCTGACATTCTCAAATTTGATATTTAGCTTACTGATAGTTTTTGTGTTTGAGATTTGAAGGTGGTTTGGAAATGTGTCTTTTATATGTACGAAAAGTACTAAAATGGACTAAAGTTGGCATTGGGTGAAGTGATAACTGCCGGTGTCTCGGATTGAGATATGGAACTGTTTTTTTAATAAGTAGCAACACTATAGGAAAAGTACTTAATTTGGTATTGGGTTAGGGCATAGAGCTGGAATCTTGAAATGTGACATTGAGGTCTCGGTTGGTATGCGTAATTGAGAAATCGAGGTGGTTTTGGAAATGTGTGCTATATTTTACGAAAAGTACTTAAAATCCTATTAGGTGAAGGAATAGAAATGAAATCCTGAAATTTGGGAGGGGTGTCACTTTTCGTGTCTGTAGTTGAGAGGTGTAGGGGGTTTGAGGGTTTTATAAATGCCTAATACAACCATTCGAAAAGTATTAAATGGTACCAATTTCAGATCACTGTTGCTGTATTTGATGGGGATTTTGAGTGTACTAAAAGAGCCTAACAAAAACTGTTGAAACGAGTTTAAAATTTTAAAATGGACTTTTCGCTGCCGAATTAGAGAGCACTTGCTAGTATTCAAATATTTTGCTAAAAAAAAAAATCCAACAAAAAAACCCAAACTTTTGACTCAAATTTTGGTACAAAAAATCTTTTCGGTTGGCGTTAACAAATTAAATATTTAAAACGTTTTCCGTAATTTTAATGGTTGCTATTGAGTTGTGGTTGGATGTTGTTGCTATTTTTGGGAAGTACTTGTATGTATGTACGTAATCGCTTTGTCACGTTACACTCTAATTTAAAGAACACCACAACTTCTCCCCTAAACGTATGGTCTCCAAATGGTCTTCTCTTCATCTCCAAAAAGTCTTCTAAGTAAAGAACACCGCCAGAAGGTCTGCTATTTAGACAAGGTTTACAAAAGGTGTTCCAATTATAGAACGCCTTTGCGTTGGAGACCCCAAATGATTTTGGAGAAGGTATTTTTGGCTTATGAAACATTTCCAGAACATTTTCCATGTAGAGAAGATCTTCTGAGATTCTTCTTTGTAGAGAAACCCCCCAAAAAGCCTTCAAAATTTAAGAGAACAAATTCAGCTTAAATACATTTGCTTAAAACTGCCAACGATAGGACCACTTCAGAAGGTCTTCTGTACATAAAATTCTTCTAGAGGTATTTAAAAACAAAACGTTAATGAGGATAGATTCTTCAATACTTGTTCTATGTACAGAAGATCTTCACTAAACAGTAGAGCCTCAAAAATTTTCCTATGTAGAAATATCCTCCAGATTTTTTTTTAGTGAAAACCTAAAAAAAAAATCCAAAAAATCGTATGTGTAGAAAAGTAGTTCTGGTATGTAGGAGGCTTTCCAAAGGCATTACATGTAAAGAAGATAGTGTTCTATATTAAAAGGTTATCCAGAAATTATCCTATTTAGAGAATTATCTTGAAGGTCTTTGTGTAAATATGACCTCTGGAATGTCTTTTAGGTGCAAAAAATGTCCAAAAAGACATCCTTATAAAGAAGACCCCACGGAATACCTTTAAAAGATCTTCTATATAGGAAAAGAATGCCTTTAAAAAGTCTTCTATGTACTAAATTCCTGCCTGTTTAAATCAGATTTCCAGATGGACTCTATCTAAAAATGTTGCTCCTATAGAAGAAAACAACATGAATATTATCAAAGTTAATTCAAAAGGACTTCTGGAGACTTCCACAGCATCCTCTAGGTATAGAAGAGTTAGTCAATATAGATGTCAACAAACAAAATTTGAAAGGTTATGGTGCCAAAATGTCTTTTAATGTAGTTACGATGACCGATTTAAATTTAAGTTTCATTTAAGTTTTAAGTTTTTCAACGCTCTTCCCTCTCCAACCCCTCTTCTCCTCTAAAATGTATCCATTGTGGCCATTCATAAGAGAATACTTTATATAAACTTTAGTTTGGTTTTTGTGGTCACACCATCCTCTGAGGTTTTTCCGACAAGCAAAAACACAACTGGAAAAAACAACAAAAATGCAACAAATGCATTAACACAAAACCCATAACACAGATGTGCCCGACAACAACAGGCAGCAGGTTGTGTTTGCAACCAAATGCGGCCAAACAAATGAAAAAAACAATAAAACAAAAAAAGTGAAATAAAATATAAACCAGTCAGGCAATGAAGCAACCAACCGCACACATATACACTCACACCACACCAACACTGGCACACACTACACAAAAATACAAACCAAAATCCCATGCTAGAAAAATAGCTTAGCATTTGAAAAAAATAATATATGTAGCTTTCCTCTTTTGTTTCTGGTCGGTTGGTGTTCATTGTATTTTCGAAATCGTTGTAGAATGGCAACACAAGTTGTTGCCTGCATGGAGCCGACGTGGATGGCAAAGCAGGTAGTTGTTGTAAGCAAAATGTTTTGGGGATTTTATTGTTTAGCAAATTTTTAGCCACTCTCAGCAATTCGCCTAAAACAAAAGATCTCTAACACATGCACAGTTTTTGTTATAGGGATATCATCTGCCAAAGTGTAACCAATAAAATATTGGTTTATTTGTTAATAAATAAACTAAGAATTGGGGTCATTGATATTATTGACTGTGAATTTGGTTTACAACCAATATCGGCAAATTTTTTGTGTGTTGGAGTAGGGTAGGATAGGGAGAAGGCCTGTTTTTGCGCCACATATACATGTACACACATAGTTCGATGGAACGAACTATTTCCGTGGGCACCGGTCGCGTATGAGTTACATGAAATAACTCATACGTTATGTATCACACCTAAACTTCACATTTCAAGACAATATTTAAAAAAATTGTAGTTATTAATTATGTAATTTTTTTTTTTTTTTTTATGCTAAAAATTGAAAGATTCCGCAATCTACTTTTTATACCCTCCACCACACATAACATGGAGGGTATATTAAGTTCGACATTCCGTTTGTAACTCGTCGAAATAATAATTTTCGACCTAACAATTCTAAGACGATTTAACATTGTCCGTCCGCCTCCCCGTCTGTTGTAATCACGCTATATCGGTCCACGTATCGTATATCCCCCATATAACGGTACCTTCTATTATTTGGTATTTTGATGACTTTGAGAACATCATTCGGGGGAGGGGGTCCTCGATATTCGGTATTTTAATGATTATAGCCACATTTTTCGTATTTACAATTAGTAAAGGGTAATACAACCTATGAAAAACAAGTATAAAAGCTATAAGTTCGGCCAGGCCGAACTTTGAATACCCTCCACCATTTGGTACGAATTTAACAATTTTCCAAAAAAAAGTAAATAAAAGGATTTTAAATTTCTGTTAAAATCATGTAGCCGTATATTAGAGTCTATATGGTGACGCATAGGCAACTTTTGTCACAAGGCAACTTATATCACAATATTCAAATTCGAAACTTGAAAAAAATCTGTTTATAATGTAGCTAAAATCGTCGAATATAGGGAGGATCCATGGTGGTTATAAAACGTGGATCTGCACAGAAAATTTTTTGTCATAGGCTGATATATCGAACTTCACGAACTTCAAATGCGAAATTTGAAACAATTCCGATAAATAATGTCGCTAAAATCATCAAAATACCGAATATCGGGGTGTACCGTTATATGGGGCCTATACGAAGACCTGGATCTGCATAGACAATTTTCTGTCATAGGCTATTGTATTCATTACGAACTTCAAATGCGAAATTTGAAACAATTCCGGTAAATAGGTTCGCTAAAATCATGAAAATACCGAAGATCGGGGGTACCGTTATATGGGGGCTATACGAAGGCGTGGTCCTGCACAGACAATTTTCTGTGATAGGCTGTAGCATCCATTACGAACTTCAAATACTAAATTTGAAATAGTTCCGGTAAATAATGTCGCTAAAATCATCAAAATACTGAATATTGGGGGGTACCGTTATATGGGGGCTATACGAAGACGTAGACCTACATGGCTTATTTTTTGTCTTAGGATGTAGTGTCCATTACGAACTTCAATTACCAAAATTGAAGCAATTCCGGTAAATAATGTGGCTAAAATGATCAAAATACCGAATATCGGGGGTACCGTTACGTGGGGGGCTATACGAAGACGTGGACCTACATTGCTCATTTTCTGCTTTATGCTGTAGTATCTATTAAAAACTTTAAATACCAAATTTGAAACAATTCCGGTAAATAATGTAGCTAAAATCATCAAAATACCGACTATCGGGAGGTACAGTTATATGGGAGCTATCCGAAGACGTGGACTTACATGGCCCATTTTCAATACCAAAAGTCCTGCAGACATAGTACACATTTAAGTAAAATTTTATCAACCTACTTCATTTCGTTCGGAAGCTAGAGTGATTTCCACAGACGACAGACGGACGGACTTTGATAAATCGACATAGAATTTTATGCTGATCAAGAATATATATACTTTGTGGGGTCTAAAATGTATATTTCGAGGTGTTACAAACGGAATGACAAACTTAATATACCCTCCATACTATGGGGGTAAGTTACTGCACTTTTTGGAATTTCAATGAGCTCATTTTTCAATATTTGCCGAATGGAATACTGCGATATGTTCAGCTCACGAGCCATTTTTCGGCCACTGCGACGGTTTCGATCAAGTTTCTTTACTTTTCGAACTATTTCTGCTGATGTTGCTGTTTTCTTCCGTCCACTTCCTTGACGTCGGGCTACGCTACCAGTATCATGAGTATCACGGTAACGAGCGATGGTACGAGACACAAAAGATTTATTTACATTTAAATGCTGGAGTGCTCTAACGATAGCCACTTGTGGTTTTCCATCACGAATAACGTTTTTTCTGGAACCCATCCAAAACTCACCAAAATGCTTTTGTACGCTTGTAAACAATATAATGAGCTGTCCCTGGAATAATTTAAACAGCTGTCTGACGATTGGCTTAGAAATGACAGCAGTCTGAAGTTGGTTGCAGTTTTTTCATCTCACCCTGTATATTACCCTCTCTTAAAATAAGATCATTATCTCTATCTCTAACAGAAAATATTTTATATACACAGCTAAAATTCACAAATTGTTCTATTCCTCTTTCTTACTTAACAAAATATGTCCCTGGAGGAAAATATTTTTGATTTTAATGTCTATAGCCCCTTTGCCAAAATAATTTTAAAAATTATTCCCCTAAGAATGCCGCTGACAAAGCACTGAGGGAACACACTGACTGTAATTTTTCATTCATTTGTGTATCAGGGAGAATTAAAAATGATGACAATTTTTGCATTTTTCAAGGTTTTTACAGGGAATATAAAAAAGAAACACTTAATGAGGTAAATGAAAGGAAATAACATGCAAAAAAGCAGCAGGCCGGGCCGAACATTTTATACCCTCCACCATTTGGAAGTAACTTGAATAATTAAAAAATGCTCTTCCAGGTAAGAAAGTACTCAGAAGGAGCCCCTCGTGTGGATTTTAATGCAATTCCATTGAAAATTTTGGCTGAAAATCGTAAAAATACCGAATATCAGGGTTTCCGATATATGGAGGCTATACTATATCGTGAACCTACATAGACAATTCTCTTCTAGGGTATAACGTTTTCACAAAGAACTCCCTGTGTGAATTTTCAGACAATTCCGTTGAAAAGTGTGGCTAAAATCATCAAAATTTCGAATTTGGTGGGGCGTACCGTTATATGGGGGATATACGATATCGTGGATACAGGGCTAAGTCGTCTTAGAATTTTACGCTGTTCAAGAATATAACTTTGTTGGGTCTAAAATGATTATTTCAATGAGTTACAATCGGAATGGCGAACTTAGTATACCCTCCATACTATGTATGGGGGAGGGTATAAAAATATATTCAATGGTCCCCAGTGCGTATACGTTATGTCAACAATTATACGCCACACAGTCGCAAAAGTATTTACTTGATTTCAAATTACAACTTTAATAAATGTTCTATAAAGCTAATAACACAGACCAACAGCCAATCTAGGGGTAAAATATGTCACAATCCACAAGAAGAGATTAGAGTGTGAAATACTCTTATAAGCTTACCAAAAGATATAAACGGTGTGCGTTCTAACCACTATGAGTTCTCACCTCCTAAAAATACAACTGCTTAATATGCTCTCTTTTTGGAACGGGAATTGCGGTTTTATACCCTCGCCCATATCGTCCCTCTTATTCCCTGTATTCACAATTGTACGAGCCTCCCAGTCTAGTCCTCTGATCATTCACAAAAAACTTACACTGCTCCAGGTGAGGCTCGAACTCACAACCCCGGCATTGCTCACAAGTTACTGATTATAAGTACCGTGCGCTAACCAATTGCGCCACTGGAGCGCTTGTCGCTGCAGTTTTTTAATTTCGAATTTAAAGGCAACGCCGAAAGGGTTAAACTTGAAGATTTAAAAAAAAAAAAAAAAAAAAAAAAACATTATCACGATGTCATCTTCAATAGATGAAAGTGGGCTGGATTTTTGAATATTCGTTCAAAACGGATACAAAAAATTACTAAAATGTACTAAAAATGTAACACTTTGTACTGAACAAATTTGGAATGAAAGTCACTGATGGAGTGCAGGATAGATGTACCGAAGTGTTTTTGGGAAATTCGATGTTTAAGGGAACGAAAAGTTCTAAAATCTTACAAAACTTATAAAATCATAAAATTTGTTATTAAGGGAACAGTTTAAATTAGAGTCGGTTATAGAATTGAGTACAAAAATTACCACATAGTACTAAATTGTACCAAAAATTTGGTATTGATAGAATGAATAGAACTGAAATCCTGAAATTTGATATAGATGTCACTGTTGATGTCTGTGGTTGAGGTATGGAGGTGGTTTTGGAAATGTTTTTTTTAATTGTACGAAAAGTACCAAATAGTACTGAATTTACAATTTGGTTTTGGATGAACATTTAGTGCTTGAATTCTGAAATTGGGTATTAAGTTCTTGAATTCTAATATTAAGTATTGAACGAACTGTACTGAATGGTAATACATTTGGTATTGAATGAACTTTGATATTTAGATTACTGATGATTTCTATTTTGGTATTTGAAATTTGGGGGTGGTTTTTACGAAAAATACTGAATGTTATTAAAATTTATGCCGGGGGAATGGATAGGGCTGGAATCTTGAATTGAGAAACGGAGGCGGTTTTGGAAATGTGTACTGAAAGTGTACGAAAATATTAATTGTACAACAACATTTTGGCATTGGGTGAAGGAATATAGCTAACATCCTGAAATTTTATATTTAATATCACTGTTGGTGTATGTGGTTCAGAGAAGGAGCTGGTTTTGTATATGCGAGCTATAACTTAGTGCGTTGGTACTGAATTTGGGTAAGAGGGAAAGTAAAGAGCTGAAATCTTTAAATTTGATATTGAGGTCACTTTTGGTATTTTAAGTAAAAATATGGACGTTATTTTAAAAATGCGTACTTTAACTTTACGAAATGAACTAAATGCTACTAAATTTGGTATTAAGTGAATGTATGGGGGTGGAATCCAGAAATTTAATATTTAAGTCCCTATTGGTATGTAGTTTTGAGACTTGTTGGTGGTTTTGCAAATGCCACTGTGCAATTGTTTTACTAATATCATCCTCTGTGAACTTAAAAATGAATGATTTTCCCGACTTATTGGTATAAAAGGTAAACTTTTTCCTTTTATTCTTTCCGAAAAAGGAAAAATTTAAATAATTTATAAAATCTAAATTTTGGGTACTATAAAGGCCTAACACGATGACCTGTTTCAACGAATCTAAAATTTTAAGGTGGACTTTTCCCTGACAAAGTAGACTGCATTTGAAATGCATAATTTTTTTTGTAGATATTAAATTACCCTACCAAAAATCATCAATGTATGTCCATGTCCTAGCCTAACACCTGCAATTGTCGCTAAGTGCACATTAAGCTAAAAAAAATATCCCTGTTTATACCCAGTAATTTCAAAAAAAAAAATAAATAAATAAATAAATAAATAAAAAATAAAAAGTCTTAAACATTCAGGTCCAAACCTGTGTGGGTTGAACGAGGACACTCTTAGGTATCTTTATGAGAGGACAAAACCGGGGGTCATGGTCCACTGAATTTGGAATTTAAGTAAAATGTAGTATCAGCGAGAAAAAAGTAGTTCCTCATGTAAAAATGCTATAGTGGTTCACTTTACCGATCTAAAATTTGATAACCCTTTCTAAAATACAATAATCATATTAACCAAAAAATAAAGCCTTTAATTGTAATATTTTTCAGAAAATTGTCGATTTTTTTTTTTAAAAAAACATTAAAACAAAATAATATTCAGTGGTGGAAGATTTAACATCAATAAAATATATAACATTAAGCGGCCACCCCTGCGTATACTTTATTGCAACAGTTATACGCAACAAAGTACCATCAGCAATACGTTTCGTCAAATTAAACCAGTTAAATTAAACAACCATTTGGAACGAATTTGGCAATTCTTAAAAACAATAAAATCCGTTAAAATCTTAGAAATACCGTTATATTAGGGTAAATACGACGACATGGACCTGCATAGGTAATTTTTTTTTTCATAAGCCATTACAATATTCAAATGCGAAACTTAGAAAA